>NW_024582953.1:281231-285878 GCF_018398535.1 Haplochromis burtoni
CGGTGTGAGGTCTCGCAGCAAGCTATCAAATACGGCGCATTTCTCAGCTTTTAACAAAATGCTATACGTCACCAGGTGTTTCATCAGATTCGAGGTGTTACCTCCTTTGACAGTATCACACTATCAGCTTAAAGCACTTGTTGCAGGCTGCTGAGTTTGCATCTTTTTCTGTGAAGTACAGCCAAACTTTTGACCGCTTCACCTTGGGCATTTTTAATCTGTAGCTCTGCTCTACAAGAACGTACGTACCTGGGCCCGCCTACTACGCTCGCAAAGGTAAAATGATTGGCTGGAATCCAAAGTGTTTGACATCTCAGGAAAAAAAGCACCGAAATAAAGCACCAAAATGTGCGCAGCTTTTCGGTCTGGTTACTACCGTTCATGTCAGAATGGCACCGGATACCGGTACCCATCCCTAATCACAAGTAAACGAGAACACAAGTACGCATATTGAGACAGGCCCAATTTCTTCACCCTCTGCCAGGATTCTGTGAGGAACATAACGTCCAAGCTATCACTCATTAAAAAAAGCCATTTAGTATAAATGATTTGTTGGCATATAGATTTGAAACAAAGAACTGAAAAACACTTGAAATATATTTGCAAATAAGACATACATGAAAACACAAAACCTGTCATTGTTGTGGGGTTTTTTTAGTTTAAAGAATATGATAAGTGGTAAGACAATGAATTTTACTTCTCACTGTCACTGTACATGTTATGTAGCAGTATCCATTTTATCATGCATGTATGCTACTTTTCTCTGCTGACTGGAAATGTTTTTTCTTTTGTTTTCATGAAATAAACTAGACTAAATTAGACTTTCACAGTCTGTTTGTTTTTTGTTTTATTTACTGTTTTTCTGCTTTTGTTCACTCCAAGCTGGTCAAAACCCACAGACAGGCAGAGTAAACTAACAATGTGGCGCAATCACTGTATTAGTACCTTGTTTTTCATAAACACAAACAGGTGACTGACTAAGATAAATGTTATTGTCGTCCACTTTGACCATTCTGAACATTGAAAGAGATTTTTTCAAGAGTTACACTTTGTGTATTTCCTTAAGTTAGTTACATCCAACATTAATATGTTCTCTTTAAATCTATCTTCCCTAAGATGCTTGCAGACATTTCACCTCTCTTCCAAGAACCTTCTTCAGTTCCAGGGTCAAATGGTGGAGAGTCCCAGATCTAAGCCCTGTGGGAGTGTCCCCCCGAGGGGGACAATGGACCCCCTAATGATCCTCTACCTAATCACATGAGCCAAGGTGTAAAAACAGCCAGGATTCTGTGAGGAACATAACGTCGAAGCTATCACTCATTTTAAAAAAGCCATTTAGTATAAATGATTTGTTGGCATATAGATTTGAAACAAAGAACTGAAAAACACTTGAAATATAGTTGCATATAAGACATACATGAAAACACAAAAACTGTCATTGTAGTGTTTTTTTTTTTTTTTTAGTTTAAAGAATATGATCAATATAAACTACTATGTAAATTATTGTTTTTGGCAAGAAAATGTATTATTTTCAATTGGATTAATGGAAAACTACCAACAATAACTCAGTGGTATAAATAAATCTTTAGAGCTTTACCAATGGAAAGACTGAAGGCAAAATTAAGTGGCAATGATGATATTTTTTTGGATATGTGGTGCCCTCTAATGGATTACTTACCTGATGATCTGAAGACAATCATAGTGAGAGGGGCAGGCCCACTCCAATGGCGGGTTGGGTTTGTCAGGACAAATGTGTAAATGCGTGGTAGACCAAATTATTTACCATACTGTATTAGTTTTCTGTTTACATGTCTCAGACTGCTTATTATGTTATTTTTGTTCTGGGTTTTTTTGTTTTTCCTTTGTTGTGGTTCTGGTAGTTGTTTTTGTTTTTTGTTTTTTGGGGAATAAAAGGAAAAAAATAAATAAATAAGAAAAAAGTTTCTCGTACTCATGCTGCCCTGACATACTGCCAACGTATTTTTGGGATAATAATAATAATGGATTGCATTTATATAGCACTTTTCGGGGCCCTCAAAGCGCTTTACAATTCCACTATTCATTCACTCTCACATTCACACACTGGTGGAGGCAGCTACAGTTGTAGCCACAGCTGCCCTGGGGTAGACTGACAGAAGCGAGGCTGCCATATCGCGCCATCGGCCCCTCTGGCCATCACCAGTAGGCGGTAGTTGAAGTGTCTTGCCCAAGGACACAACGACCGAGACTGTCCGAGCCGGGGCTCGAACCGGCAACCTTCCGGTCACAAAACAAACTGCCAAGTCTTTGAGGCACGATCGCCCCGATGGCATAGGCACCGATCGGTTTTCTATCGCCCATTTGCTGGGAGTAAAGGCACCTTCCATTTGCGAGGTGCCCCTGCTGCTTGCCAAACATAGGGAGGAGAGGGGCAGGGGGGGATTCTCTGGCTGGTTGGAGCAGCACCTAATATCCAACTCGCAAAATAAAACAAAATAAAAACAATCCAACAAACACGAAAAGACCAGACATTATAACACAGACTTAGAATTTGCAGCGATGTTTTTTCTAAATTCTATACACGAAAAGTGAGCGCGAGAGCCCTCGGTGTGGCTGCTTGCTGCTTTTCTGAAGTCAAAGTAAAAAGAGGGAGTGTTTGCTCAGGGTACCAAACAGGCTAGGACCGCCCCTGCCCACCTCTACTGATGAGTTTACTGTCAGCATTTTAATTATAAGTTTAAAGGCTGTAGGTTGCAGCAATTGCTCATACACTGTGTATAAATGTTACAGGGCTCAGTGCTGGTTCTAATTTCAAGCTTTACATTGTGGATGAATTTACAAATTCATATTTTATTGCACAAATCATTATTTAAGCGAGAATTCTTTATTTCTATGTGTGTGATTCTTGTGGTCCTCCATAAGAATCCCACCCGGGTGTAACATTGTTACAGAGGGACGAGTGTGAGGCTGTTCCAACTCTCAGCACCGCTCTTCTCTTTTCCTGAGTCCTTAGCAATTCTCCTTCCCACGATGACGTTTTCATCGGCACTATCTGATATCCTCGTGTCGGTGTTCCCACATCATCATAATAAATCTTGTTCCAGGTTCAACATTGCAAGTGACCAAACACATTGTTGTGACATCATACTTTTGCGACTTCGGGATAAACCGCCTTAAAAAAATCTACTTAACTTGCGAAAAACCGCCTCTGTCCGCCGATCCAGCAATTGAATTCTTTGCATTTCAGGATACTGATCTTTAATAAACGGTAAGCATTATACATATTGTCCTTGCAAAATTTCATAAATGAATGAATCGTTTGGCTTGCAAAAGTATGTAATAATTATTTGTAATAATTTATTCTGTTTTGGGAGTGTTTTTTATGTATCTGTATTATATTATACACACACATTAAAAGTGAATCTGTCCAAAAAATGTAATCAGTTTGCTTTTTACTCACTATGAGTATCATTCATTATTCTCCCGCAGTAATTAAGGTTAGGATATATATATTTTTTGTTCCAATCCATTCTTCTTTTGCAGCATTTAAATAACCTTTATCAGATTTGATGGTTTTGTTACAGACTTTCCAAAAAAGTGTTATTCTTTCACAAATGTGGGGATTAAATTGTGTTAAAATGTACAAAACAGTGATGTCATGTTTTGTGACGAGGACCCAGGCACAGAGAGACTTGATGAATTTAAGAATCTTATGATTTAATAAAGAAATTTGCAGACTTGCACAGAGAGGATAAAATTATGATGACTCATAATGGAGAAGAAGACAACAGACGACGAGGACAGGGAGGAACAGGGGTTTAAATGCACCAAGGAGACAGTCACAGAGAACTCGGGAACTGGAGACATTTAAGGATGCAGGGACTGACAGAGACAGGGAAGAAGTCTCATCGTGACGTGTAAAGTTTATTTTGCCTGGCTGGGCAGCTCTCTGGGTGCTCAGCACCCCCAAAGCTCTAATCCTAGGATCGCCCCTGGTTCTAACCTTCATTTCATGGACGCACAGTGTGAGCACTCAGGTCGCATCAGAGCATCGGGCCGTATAGTGTGAGACCTGCATCGTGACTTACGAACATCTAACCCCTGCGAGTCAGTCGTGCAGTTTGAGCAGGAGCTGAATAACGTGACTGAAAAAATCGCACAGTGTAAGCCGGCATAAGGAAAAGAGGTTAGCAAAAGGAGATAGGCGGTACTTTTGAAAAAAAAAAAAAAAAAAAAAACTTCAAGGCTTTGTACAATTTTAGACTCACGTTAACACACCAAGTTTTTCTATCAGTTCCTGGTTAGCACCATCTTTACTTAGTGATATTTTCTTTGCTGCTAGACTAACATTCTGCTGCATATTTGTCAGCTGAATGTCAGAAAAAAAAAAAAAAAAAAAAACTCCACGTGGTTACGCTACGCAGCTGTGTCGCGTGACCACACAGCAACAAACCACAGATGAGCAGGAAAAAGGGGGCGGAGCAAAGTGTGTGTGTGCGTGCGCAGGAGAGGAGTCGAGCAGAGAGAGCTGCTTTGTCATGAAACGGGAGTAAAGTAGTGAACTTAGAGGAGAGAAACAAACTAAAGTATCGATCAAATACCACTACCAACGTCCTGATCGATATCTGCATCGATCTGCCCACCCTTGTCTCCTGGATCGTAGCTGAG
>NW_024582953.1:285898-297049 GCF_018398535.1 Haplochromis burtoni
GCGGAGTTTCTCTCGGTTTGTGGGCTCATCTAAAGGTAAGCACCGAGCTAACTTTACTGTGAGTTCAGTTCATGTTGAGTTTAGCTCCTGAATGAGGTCTTCTGCTGCTCTCCTCGGTGTCTGTTCACAGTTTATTGTGAACACGTTGAGAGAAGAGTGAGAGAGTGTTTGAAGTGATAACAGGAAATCAGAGCGATCTGCTGCAGTATCAGGGTCACAATAAATTTTATAGTCCAGCTGCTGTGGATGAACACATGAGAGGCTGTAAACTCCTACAGTCTCATTTTAATGAGTCTGGCTGCTGTAAAGTGATGCACAGGAAGATGGTAAATGGCCTGTATTTGTATAGCGCTTTACACATTCAGTCACCCACACACTGGTGATGGCAAGCTACAGAGGCGAGGCTGTCGGACACTGTCGCCACCGGGCCCTCTGAACACAATGGGTGAAGTGTCTTGCCCAAGGACACAACAACCGAGACTGTCGTAGCCGGGGCTTGAACCAGCAACCTTCCGATTACAAGACGAACTGCCAACTCTTGAGCCACGATCGCCCCGATGTTAACAACAGATGTTAACAAAAGCTAATGAAACAGAGATGAAAGTTCATGTTTGAAAGCACTGAGAATTAAAATAAATGGTGGTGGTTAATGTGCAGCTCTTGGTGATTTGGGGGAAGAATTATGTTTTTAATCCTGTTGGGTATTGAATGGTGGTGTCACGGTTGTGGCAACAATCGTGTGGTGTTGTGGAAAGGACCCTAAATGCTGGCATATATTATATGGCTCTGACCTTTTAACTACATTTCCAGTCACTCCATTTATGGCGTGACCTTTAAACAGACCAACATGTAAAAAGCATAAGTGAGCAGTCCTGCTAATCTTATAACAAGAGGAACATGTGGATTCTTATGCGCAACAAAAAATTACAGCGAAGAGTCTGCTCCCTGCATGCTGTTCTGTTTTGTAGAGTTTTCTATACATTTTGTTTAATAAAATCTATAAGGTTCAAATGAAGCACCAAACTGCAGTTACTCAGTTGGTGGAGGTTCAGTAGTGCAGTTTCTCACCGTCATTGTTAACTGGAGGCTGACACACTGACTGAAGACATTCAGTTTGAGTGGATTCGAGCTTTCCATCTCAGCTTCTTTTTGTCACGGGTGGAATACATATTGTCAGGGATTAAACAATTATCAAAACACTCGGGTGAAGAAACGACACTCAGACACTTCAACAGTTTAACGTGCACGGGTGAGAGTTCAACAGATACTCACACCCCGCACTGGTCTTACGTCTTTATTTATACTTCATGGTACATGGTGAAACACACAGATAAAACAGGAACTTAGCTGCACGCCCTTCACTCGTGGGTGGAGAACATGCAGTTCCTGGAACTTAATCTAACAATAACAGCTGGTTTTCACAACTTATTGTGGTTAATGCTTTGTACGCTATCTATGGCAAACCTTCTGTTGCTATGTGCTGACACCTAGAATATGCTTAAAGAAATTAGCTCTTGCAAGGATGGTTATATTTGCACACATCTCTTGTGATCTCCTCGAACAGTGGTGGCCCACTGTTCAGAGAGTTCATGATAGAAAGACGTTTGCATAAGCAGAAATATTAAACACTTATCAGTATATCACTCAGTTACATTTCATGACAATAAAAGCTTAAAATACTCTAACACATATAAATATGTTTTGTGTTCCAGCTGATCATCAGGAGGAGACGAGCCATTTAGACTCAGCTCAGCCACTACAGAGGAAACAATGACTTCAACCCAAAAGGTGAGCAAGAATATCTCTGTTATTGAACCTGTGTGCACGTTATGGAGTTTCAGTTTGTTCCACGACTGCATTTCACTCACTGCCTCTGTTTGTTTCTCTGTCACTGCAGGACCAACATGGAGCGAGAAGTCAGCGCTCTCAGGAGGCCGACAAACCTCACAGAAGAAAGGGAGAGAAGAAACACACCTGTGACGATTGTGGGAAGGGTTTTATCAAGGCTAAACACCTGAGAGCACACCAACTCATCCACAGTGGAATTAAACCGTACAGCTGTGACTTGTGTGAAAAATCTTTCACCCAACTTGGACACTTAAAAACACACCAACTCATCCACAGTGGAGTTAAAGCATACAGCTGTGATCAGTGTGGTAAATCTTTTGCTCTCAGTTGCACCTTAAAACGTCATCGAGTTACCCACTCTGGAATCAAAGCGTATAGCTGTGACATTTGTGGAGACACTTTCAGTCGGCTAGGGACCCGAAATATTCACCAACGGATTCACACTGGACATGATGTTTGCTGCTGTGTTCAGTGTGGGAAACTGTTTACAACAGATGCACAGTTACAACGCCACATGTTGACCCACAATGAGGAGAGACCTTATAAATGTGACCTGTGTGATAAGACTTTCAAATCTCCAAAGTCCCTGAGAAAACACCAAGAGATCCACACCAGAAAGTAACTCGACAAGTGCAGTTACTGTGAGGTATGTATTTATATTATTATCTTCTTATTTTAGACTGAGTGTTTGGAACAACTCTGTTAATTAAATTGTGTTAGCATGTTAGTAATTCCACTGGATGCAAAGGCATCGACTGGATGTCCGTAAAGAACATAATAAGTCATCTTACTAAAAACAATGATTCCTGTTACTTGGTATCCATGTTTGAGGTACAGTTGCATTTTTTTGAAGCATTGTTTAAATTATTTGTAATTTTCCAACCTCAACCTTCATGTAGATTATAGGGATGGGTAGTCTAAGGAGCTTGTAAAGAAAAGCATTCGGCCTTCTTTAAGTTTCTTGAAGACGTTTCACCTCTCATCCGAGAAACTTCTTCAGTCTTTAGAACAATTAGTTCCATTCACAAGGTCCCAATTTAATTCACTTGATTTGGTAGAGAGTCTCAACGTTTTTAAACCCTTAGGGCTTTAAAATCTGGGAAAACCTTCACAGACAATAGGGCTGGGCATTGTCACTGATTTCTAAAACTCATTCAGTTCTGATTCACAAGGTCCCGATCCAATTAGTTTAGACTGAATTTGATTTTGACTTTATGTGCTGCCAGACATCTGGCTTTAGTTTTGGCTTCACCCTCAGTGGAGTCTCAGTCCCTGGTCACTTGACTCTCACATCACCCACTTGCAAGTTTCATACATGGCAAAATACATTTAAAAATATATATTGTACATATCAGAACTGCTCTATTTTACTTGTATTCACTAACTGAACAACAGGAGGGTCATCTAACTAAAAGCAATCAGTGCGTCCTACCACACATTCAGAATCAACTTACTTTAATAGTCTGTTAGTTTTATTTACATGTCCTCAAAGTATCAACCAATCAATCAATCTTTATTTATAAAGCACTTTTCATACAGAAATGTAGCACAAAGTGCTTTACATGGTTAAAAGCAGCCCACCCCACCCCGCCCTCCAACTCACTCCCCACACTCTCTTTTTTTTTTTTTTTGCCTGTCCCGTTTGGCTCTTTTGCCATCAGAATTATTGTCTAAAGGCGAAGAAAGATGCCCAACAGATTTACTTTACCAAATGGACCATCCCAGCTTTGCCGTAATGGTCTGTTTGATTCACCTTTTATTGTTTATTTTATTTTTTATTTTCACTTGCTAAATACAGGACAGACTTGACTGAGGAAGAGAAAGGGGAGAAAGAAAGAGGGAAAAACAGCAGAGAAGAGGGACAAGGATAAAGGGCAAAAAAAACAAAATCCAACGAAATAAGCAGACAAAAAATACATATATCAATCACCTGGATCACCTGTTGAGAAAGAAAACAAGTAGAAGATAGAATAAACAACATGACGATGATATATGGGAATATAACAATAAAAACAAAATATTAAACATTATTGTGCAGCACATAAGATCAACAGAACACAGTGTGCTTTGAGGTAGGAGCCAAAAAGGGTGTAGTTTGTGTGTGTGAGCACCCGTGTGTACACCTGTGAGCATGGACGCGCTTGTTTTTAAAAGGTTCCTTCATGTAATGATCTGCTAGAGGGTGTGGGGGGGCCGCAGCCCCGTCCACCAGAGCATGAAGCAGGTATGGAGGAGATCAAAACTTCCGACATCCAGAGGTTGGCATGTTGACATTTTTGAAGAGGCCGGAGGTTATTAATGTTTTTGGAGTTACTGGATTTATGATAATTCTGTTGCTCTCTGTTTGTGATTATGACGGGTATTATGTTGACTGTGGGAGAGAGAGGTCCGAGTCCAGAGTTTTTGTGTATTACTGTTAAAAGTTGAACAGATATAGGAGCTGGGACCAGGGGGACATCAGTCCGTGGCGGATAGATCAGCAGGTAATGTCGGTTTGAGTAATGACAGGGCGGTGTGCGGGAGTGCTGTACGCCAAATGGTAAATTGGCGGACAGCAGACGGCGTCCCCAGGCGTTGAGGTGGAGCCCGTCTGCCCCAAAAAGATGCCTCCTCTCCCAGAAGGCATCAAAATTGTTAATAAAACCCACACCATGGGAGACACAGGGGGAGGAAAGCCAGGTGTTAAGGCTGAGCAGCCGGCTGAAACGGCCTATCCCTCTGCCTTCTGATATCCTTTGTTCCAGCTCGATCACTTTTTGGCTCAGGTTGATGCAGCTTTCACAACTGGATGTTGAGGTAAGTGGTGCCATGACTCACGCAGTATTTGACAGTATTTGTTCGCTGCACCTCGTTCACGAAGGCGCTGAGCTGCTTCAGTGGCTTCTCTATCAATGCAACCAAGCTGTGTGTATAGTTTCACTGTGACAGTAAAATGTAACTGGATGTTGGCAAAGATGCTCTTTATTTCAAGCTTCATTCTGGATTAAAATGTTGAAGGACTGACTTACTGTGTTTGTGTCTTTGTTTAGAAGCAGAGCGACACAGATGGATCCAGTTCTCAACCCTGTCGTCACTGTGGTGGTGGGAAAGAGTTTCGCTGTGACCTTTGTGGAAAAACTTTCAGTCATTCAAACACCCTAAAACTACATCAACGTAGACACACTGGAGACAAAATGAACTACTGCAAAGAATGTGGGAGCGGCTTCCCCACTATAAGTGAATTAAAAAACCATGAACTTTGTCACAGTGGGGTTAAAAAGCACGTCTGTGACCAGTGTGGGTCATCCTACACCTCTGCAGGTGAGCTTAATAGACACAAACGAGTCCACACAAGAGAGAAACCATACAAGTGCAGACACTGTGACAGAAGTTTCTCGTACTCAGGGAGTCGTAACAATCATGAACGTACACACATTGAAGGGAACTTCAGCTGTGACCAGTGTGACAAAAGGTTCAGTAAGCTCAGTTCATACTCCAAACACAAACAAGCCCACGCTGCAAATAAATTGTTTCACTGTTACCAATGTGCAAAAACATTCACTTCATTATCTGCTCTGAGCAAACATCAGCGTGATCATGAAATCACTCCCATCACTGGATCACAATGAATCTGAAGAGACAGAAAGATCCTCTTCTGGTTTCAGGGTCAGAGGTCTGAAAAAACAGATAAACAGATTTATTAACTATCTACAGCAGCAGTCCCCAGCCTTTTTTGACTGGTTTAATGTCAGACAATATTTTCATGGACTGACTTTTAAGGCGGATAAATACAACAAAATAAAATGATACGACCAAGACAAACACTGGAATTTTGTAAATAAAATAATAAACGTGAATTCACCGTGTAATCGTGTAACTTTATTAGCAGCGTCCTCCGGAAATGGGCCCACAAGATTGAGAGCAACATCCTCCTCTCTGCCCCTTAATGCTCTCTGGTCACTATGGTAACATGTAGATGTTTCTTTCAAAATAAGACACACAACTACAACATGGGGAAAAGACCCAGGCAAAGAGAGTTAATGAAAACCATAAATTTCACGCCCAAGCCTCAACTCTCGCGGCCCGGTACCAAACAACTCATGGACTGGTACCGGTCCATGGCCTGGGGCTTGGGGACCGCTGAACATGGTTTAACATTCCACATTGTATACAAGACTTACAGGCAAATATAGAAACTAATTTCAGTGTGTTTTTCTTTTTAAGTTTAAAACATATCTTACGTGGTAAGACAATGAATTTTACTCTGACTGTCCATGTTATATACCAGTATCCATTTTATCATGCATGTATGCTACTTTTTTCTGCTGACTGCAAATGTTTTTCTTTTGTATTCATGAAATAAACTAGACTTTCACAGTTTACGTTTTTTACTGTTTCTGCTTTTGTTCACTCCAAGTTGGACAAAAACCCACAGACAGGCAGAGTAAACTAACAATGTGGAGCAATCACAGACTGTGTATTAAATGGAAAATGGCCTGTATTTGTATAGCGCTTTACTTAGGCCCTAAGGACCCCAAAGTGCTTTACACTACATACAGTCCACCCATTCACAAACACATTCACACACTGGTGATGGGAAACAACATTGTAGCCACAGTTGCCCTGGGGCGCACTGACACTGATTAGCAGAGATGGGCAGTAACGCGTAATCAGTAATCTGATTACTTTTTTCAAGTAACGAGTAAAGTAAGGGATTACTATTGCAAAAACGGTAATTAGATTACCGTTACTTTCCCGTAGTAACGCTGCGTTTCTGCGTTACTAAAACCGTGATTTCTTTGCGATAATGTTTCATGACAGTGACGTAAGCGAGTGCGCCGTTGGTGACAACAGCTGTGTGCAGATCAACAATGAATAATATATCGACTGCGGAGAGAGTATAAGTGTGCAGCGTTTAACGCGTGGAAGTACTGACCTTACTTTGAGTTTGATTCCATAAAAAGTGACAAAAACATTAGCGTCCATCGTGCGTGGGAAGAAAACTTCTTTTTACAGCGAAAAACCCCTAAACTTCCAAGCAAGCACCGA
The DNA here is from genome assembly GCF_018398535.1 of Haplochromis burtoni. Taxonomy (NCBI): domain Eukaryota; kingdom Metazoa; phylum Chordata; class Actinopteri; order Cichliformes; family Cichlidae; genus Haplochromis; species Haplochromis burtoni. The sequence goes on from NW_024582953.1 coordinate 292,775, forward strand.
GTGCACAACGACGTAATGGGAAATTCACAGAGAAACTCGCGGATTCTTCAACTGACCGCGGCACACCTGCACCAGGGTAAACCTCTGCCTACCTTAGTCCTGCTTTACAGGTGAAAATAGGACCGCTAGTCTTTGACTTTATTTATGTTCTGCTGTGTTTTACTTGCATCTATTTGAAAGAGTGAGTGTAAACACAAAAAATATTTTATTTTATGTGCTGGAATGTGCAGAAAATAGGTTTAAATGTTAAACTAATTTATTCAAGTCAGAGAATGTTGCATATAATTAAATTTTTGCTTGATGCATAAAGTTAAAAGATTAAAACTAATAAAACAAGTTTTAAAAAGAGACTTTTCCATTTGATTACATTTTGTATGATGGATTATGCAGAAAAAGTAGAATTGGGCTGAAAGATCTATCACTTTATCACCTCTTCAGGTTGTAAATCGTGTTTTTAAAAAGTAACTAAGTAATTAATTACTTTTGAAAATAAGTAATCAGTAAAGTAACGGGATTACTTTTTGGGGGAAGTAATCAGTAATTAGTTACTGATTACTTTTTTCAAGTAACTTGACCAACACTGCTGATTAGTACCTTGTTTTTCATAAACACAAACAGGTGACTGAGAGAAATGTCTTTGTTATCCACTTTGATCATTCTGAACATTGAAGGAGGTTTGTTCAAGAGTCACACTTTGTGTATTTCCTTAAGTTAGAACATAATAATGTTGGATATAACTATTTCAATTGATCTTCCCTTCGTGGTTTTGATGTGAAATGGTGTTAAACCATGTGTCAACTTGTGTTAGCATGACAGCAGATCATTCTGATGTACTTGTAAGAAGACTTAATGAAAAGGAAACTGACCCTGAACTAATTAAAAGCAGGTCACAGCTGAGTCAAAGGGTAATAAAAATAAGGCCATGCTGTGTCCAGCGTCTAAAAAAATTCAGGAGACTAATTTGCCATGAAGTATTTCTGGAAAAACTGTACTAATATATTTTAATTACTCAAGAAATAACATTTGATTAAAAGCTAATGGCCATGAATGTGTTTCAGGGAAAACTGAGGACTACTGCATTCTTTGCTCTATGTTCGATGTTAGATGCTCCGTGTGGCGTGCTGGCTAGACCCAAACACGGGGAAGGCTAGTGATGGGTTGGGACAGGCACGCAGTTACGCTAGTAACGATCGGTACACAAAGCACGGCTTTGGAACCGACGTTACCGATGAAGAGCGAACGGAGTGTCAACAGTTTCAGCGGAAGAAGCAGAGAGACAAATGCTTTTTCTGAAGGAGAAAGGCCTGTGTTTTGGTTGCTTATGTGCTGGGCACATAAGTAAGGACTGTGCTAAGCGTTTGACATGTAGGACATGTGGTAAAGGTCATACCACTGTCCTCCATATTGATAACAATGGTTTAAGTCCAGAGACCTCTGGAGAGCCCTCCTTTTCAAAGAATGTACTCCTATGAAACTATGGAACTCCTATGAAAACTTGTGGTCATACAGGGGCCGGAAGAGACAGCGGTTTTCTATCCATTCTGCCAGTTCAAATAAAGTCTGTTAAAGGTAGTCATGTCATTAGGCATGGGTATCGTTTAGGTTTTATCCAATACTGGTGCCAAACCGGTACTTTTGAAACTGTGCCGGTGCCTAAACGGTGCTCAAACCGGTGCTTAAAGAATGGAGAACACAAACTTTGTCCAAAAACCTCTCATGTTTAGCTGTTTTTTTTGTAAAAAGATAACAATGTTAGCCTTTTCTGCAGCTATAGGGCATATATGGTATCACTCTTGGCTGGAAACACTGCTTAAACAATGGAAAAAACACAAACCATGTCCAAATATAATAATGGATTGCAATTTATATAGCGCTTTTCGGGACCCCTCAAAGCGCTTTACAATGCCACTATTCATTCACTCTCACATTCATACACTGGTGGAGGCAAGCTACAGTTGTAGCCACAGCTGCCCTGGGGCAGACTGACAGAAGCGAGGCTGCCATATTGCGCCATCGGCCCCTCTGGCCATCACCGGTAAGGTAAAGTGTCTTGCCCAAGGACACAACGACCGAGACTGTCCGAGCCGGGGCTCGAACCGGCAAACTTCCGATTACAAGACGAACTGCCAACTCGTGAGCCATGATCGCCTCTCATGTTTAACTGTTTTGCTCTTTTTCTTTGGCCTTTCTTTTGGCCAGGGAGTATCTGCCATCAAACAAGAAGACAGCCGCATGTAACTATGACGGTGTTTGCTACTTTACCTTACATGCATTAATGTAATAACGTGGTTAGCCTACTCAACGTAATTTACACACGACCAACATGACCCCCGCTGTCTTTTGCTACTCAGGTTAAATATGATATATAAGTCACTCGGATAACTTAAAAAAGTAATTGTTGGACTTTTTTATGTGTTTTATTTGTACCGGAATAAATTGGTTTGGCTGAGATCAAAGATATTAGATTAGATTAGATTAAATAAAACTTTAGTAATCCATCAGGTGGGTTCCTCTGGGATTTTGACACAGCTGAATGAACGTCAAACAGAAAACTGATTAAACAGAAGTGTGAGACTGTCAAGAATTTACGCCAGTGTCCTCATATATTTTAGATAGCAAGGAACTACGGCACACTGTGGTGTCACAGCTGGTGACGCAAATCTGAAGGCTAGATGTAACAGAGTTAGAAAATAGCTTAATGAATTTCCTCAAAATTGATGTGCTTTGTGAATAGTTGGAGCTACCTGGTGGACAAACACAGCAACTGCAACTGTTAAGGTTCCAAATTGCTGCACAGCGCATGCCTCAGCAAAGGAAAAAAACTTCCAAGCTGGTGGTAGGTGCTAGTGAGTGATACTGTTGTCAATTTTGTAATTGTATTAATGAAAACATTCTTATAGTGGTAATTGTCAACATGTATTTTGATTGTAAGCAGTACTAGCATGTATCCTGAAAGTTACAGGCATTTTGATGCATGGGTAGTAACTTTATTCACAAGTACAAGTAGCATTTTTAGTTAGCATGCTAAGCTAATACTCGTTAGCTAGTCGGGTGCTTTTTGATTTGCACTCAGCTCTAATGCTTCTCTATGAGATTGTAATTGTTCTAATTCTTTTTAACAGAACTGAATGTTGCAGTTGCTTTGCACACTGTTAATGACGACTGTGTGCTGTTTTCTTTGTACCAGGTAGGCGCTGTTAAGTATAAGTTTTAATTGATGCTGTTGTATAGGAAAAAAAATGATGAACAATGATGATTGTTTTATAATAGAAAAGCTGTTTTTATATGTTAGTTGGTTAGGAAAAAGGAGAAAAATAAATAAATAATACTGCTATTATACGATCACAGGTTTGGTTTCAGCCAGAACTTTTAAAAGAAAGACTTTTTGATGTTATGTTGTATATGTTATGTTTGGAAAGAAAAAAAAAAAGGAAAAAAACTCCCAAGCTGGTGAACTGAATGTTGCAGTTGCTTTGCACACTGTTAATGAAGACTGTGTGCTGTTTTCTTTTTACAAGTTGCCAGAATAAAGAGGGAGCCCAGAGTAAGGGCAAGTCCAGGGTTGCAGTGCCGTCCTTTCTACATGGGCATATCACACCACTTGCACAATAGACTCACAGAACAGCAACAGCTACATAGACTGTCCCATTTCACAGCCTCGCATTTCCGGCCTTCTCAGTCTTCAAAGGATCCTGCCCACATAGACCGCGAAGGCTGGGTCCTCCGAACAATGCGGCTTATGTTTTGGGATACAGCTACTGAGCCTTGCATCGTTCACACGCCACCATCTTGGATGATGCCATTGCTCTAACACTGTGTATAAATGTAACACGGCTCAGTGCTGGTTTTATGTTAAAGCTTTACTTTGCGAAAGGATTTACAAATGTGTATTTTATTGCACAAATCATTATTTAAGGACAGAATGCTTTATTTCCAGGTGTGTGACGCTTGTGATCGTCCATAAGATTCGCTCCAGGGTGTCACATTGATACAGAGAGACTAGTGTAAGGCTGTTCCAATTCTCAGCACCGCTCTTCTCTTTTCCTGAGTCCTTAGCAATTCTCCTTCCAAAAAGGATGTTTCAATCAAGGCAACGGAAAAGAACCGAGGAAAAGGAAAGAGGAGGTACTTTTGGAACACACCCCACCTACTCACGATGTATAGCCGAGTCACGTGACCGCACAGTAACAAACCACAGCAGAGTCGGAAAAATGGGGCGGAGCAAATGTGTGCAGGAGAGGAGTCGAGCAGAGAGAGCTGCTTTTTCATGAAACG
>NW_024582953.1:298572-302862 GCF_018398535.1 Haplochromis burtoni
TCATTTTGGAAAGGTGGGGAATCAGTGGGCTAAGGAGTGTCAGGTGTATGAACTTAAAATATGTCCTGCAGTAGTGTTCTCTGTGGTTCCCCCATGGTTATTGGAGACCCCTCCTGTGGACTCCTGTATTCATGTGTTCACGGATGGTGCTAGAAGTCCAGATACTGGAAGTACAGGGTTTGGAATAGCAGTTCCGTCAAAAAATATTGAAATAAACAGACGCACTTTGGATGGACTGGCAGTGTACTCGGTTGAAATGGTAGCAATTTTGGTAGCATTGAAATGGGTAGAGTGTTCGAAAATCAGGCAGGTGGTAGTGTGGTCTGACTCGGCAGCTGTTCTTTCAAGTCTACAATCATTTTGTTCGAAGACAAGGCAGGGCATGCTGTATAGTATTCTGGAAACTATCAGCAGAATAAGGTGTTGTGGTGGCAATATTCACTTTCTTTGGGTGCCAGCTCATGTAGGGATCAGTGGAAATGAAAAGGTGGATAGGTTGGCGAAAAGAGCGTTGACTAAAAACAGGACTGAGATGGAAATTACAAGCAGCGGATCTGAAGCGAAAGGTATTGTTTGGAGGCAGGTTGTTCAGGAGTGGCAGAAGCGGTGGGATTCAGGGAGTACGGACAGGCAATTGTATCATTTTAAGAAGGAGGTGGCAGTGAGTAGGTTGTATAGGGGTAATAGGAGAGATGAGGTGGTCATTACCAGGCTTAGACTGGGACATTGTGCATTGAATAAAACACTACAGATGATAGGAGAACATGAGACGGGGCTTTGTGGAGTGTGCCAGGAGGAGATGAAGACAGTAGAGCATGCAATATTGTGGTGTAAGGGTTATGATGTGGAGAGGAAAGTTCTGCAGACTAGATTGAAGGAGCGGGGAATTGGGGAATTAAATCTGAAGAGTGTGTTGGAGGGTAGTAGGGCACAGGTGAGGGAACTGGTGGGGTTTCTGAAGGATATAGGTGTTTATGAAAGAGTGTAGGGGTTTTTTTGTTTTTTGTTTTGATACAGCTTGTAAACTCACTGTCTGACCCATACTCTGGAACAGTAAGAGGCGGTAATGCTCCTTTACGTTGGTTGTCAACCACTGTTAAACACAAAGAAGAAGAAGAAGACTGCATTTCACTCACTACCTCTGTTTGTATCTCTGTCACTGCAGGACCAACATGGAGCAAGAAGTCAGCGCTCTCAGGAGGCCGACAAACCTCACAGAAGAAAGGGGGAGAAAACATACAGCTGTGATGAGTGTGGGAAGGATTTTGCCAAGGCTGAACACCTGAAAACACACCAACTCATCCACAGTGGAGTTAAACCGTACAGCTGTGACTTGTGTGGAAAATCTTTTACCTTGGCTGGAAACTTAAAAAAACACAAAATCATCCACAGTGGAGTTAAAGCATACACCTGTGACTTGTGTCCAAAATCTTTTACCCAGGCTGGAAGCTTAAAAAGACACCAACTCATCCACAGTGGAGTTAAAGCGTACACCTGTGACTTGTGTGGAAAATCTTTTACCCATGCTGGAAGCTTAAAAACACACCAACTCATCCACAGTCGATATAAAGTGTACACCTGTGACTTGTGTGGAAAATCTTTTACCCACGCTGGAAGCTTAAAACACACCAACTCATCCACAGTGGAGATAAAGCATACACCTGTGACTTGTGTGGAAAATCTTTTACCGGCTGGAAGCTTAAAAGACACCAACTCATCCACAGTGGAGTTAAAGCTTACAGCTGTGAGTTGTGTGAAATCTTTTCAACCGGCTGCATTTAAAAAGACACCAACTCACCCACAGTGGAGTTAAAGCATACAACTGTGACTTGTGTGGAAAATCTTTTACCGGCTGGAAGCTTAAAAACACACAAACTCATCCACAGTGGATTTAAATACACCTGTGACTTGTGTGGAAAATCTTTTACCCAGGCTGGAAGCTTAACACACCAACTCATCCACAGTGGTAAAGCGTACACCTGTGACTTGTGTGGAAAATCTTTTACCCAGGCTGGAAGCTTAAAAAGACACCAACTCATCCACAGTGGAGTTAAAGCATACACCTGTGACTTGTGTGGAAAATCTTTTACCCAGGCTGTTAACTTAAACACACCAACTCATCCACAGTGGGGTTAATATACACCTGTGACTTGTGTGGAAAATCTTTTACCCACGCTGGAAGCTTAAAAACACACCAACTCATCCACAGTGGAGATAAGTAATAAACTTACCAACTCATCCACAGTGGAGTTAAACCGTACAGCTGTGACTTGTGTGGAAAGTCTTTTACCACTGCCTGAAACTTAAAAACACACCAACTCATCCACAGTGGAGTTAAACGTACACCTGTGACTTGTGTGGAAAGTCTTTTACCCAGGCCTGGAACTTAAAAACACACCAACTCATCCACAGTGGAATTAAACCTACAACTGTGACTTGTGTGGAAAATCTTTTAACCGCACTGGAAGCTTAAAAAGACACCAACTCATCCACAGTGGAATTAAAGCATACACCTGTGACTTGTGTGGAAAATCTTTTACCAAGGCTGGAAGCTTAAAAGCACACCAACTCATCCACAGTGGAGTTAAAGCATACATCTGTGACTTGTGTGGAAAATCTTTTACCAAGGCTGAACTTAAAACACACCAACTCATCCACAGTGGAGTTAAGCATACAGTTGTGACTTGTGTGGAAAGTCTTTTACCCAGGCTGGAGACTTAAAAATACACCAAATCATCCACAGTGGATTTAAACCTTATAGCTGTGACTTGTGTGGAAAGTCTTTTACCCACGGCTGAACTTAAAACACACCAACTCATCCACAGTGGAATTAAAGCATACATCTGTGACTTGTGTGGAAAATCTTTTACCCACGCTGAGCTTAAAAAGAACACAAACTCATCCACAGTGGTTAAAGCATACACCTGTGACTTGTGTGGAAAATCTTTTACCACGCTGAAACTTAAAAAGACACCAACTCATCCACAGTGGAGTTAAAGCATACACCTGTGACTTGTGTGGAAAATCTTTTACCCAGGCTGGAAGCTTAAAAACACACCAACTCATCCACAGTGGATTAAAGTATACACCTGTGACTTGTGTGGAAAATCTTTTACCCACGGCTGGAAGCTTAAAACACACCAACTCATCCACAGTGGAGTTAAAGCATACACCTGTGACTTGTGTGGAAAATCTTTTACCCACGCTGGAGGCTTAAAAACACACCAACTCAGCCACAGTGGAGTTAAGGCATACAGCTGTGATCAGTGTGGTAAAGCTTTTGCTCGTCATACCTACTTACAGCATCATCAAGTTATCCACTCCGGATTTAAGGCGTACAGCTGCCACTTTTGTGGAAAAACCTTCCGCTGGCTAAGTAGCCGAAATATTCACCTCCGCATTCACACTGGAAATGACGTTTACTGCTGTGACCAGTGTGGTAAACTGTTTGTGAAATATAAAGACTTACAACACCATATGTTTACCCACACTGTTGGGAGACCTTATAAATGTGACGTTTGTGATAAGACCTTTAAAGCTCCACGTTACCTTAAAATCCACCAACAGATCCACACCAGAAAGAAACTGCAAGTGCAGTTACTGTGAGTTATGTATGTATATTGTTATCTTCTTATTTAAGACTGACTTTTTGGATCAACTCTTCGCATTAAATTGTGTTCGCATGTAGGGCTGCGCCATATTATACCGTTCACGGTAATACCGGTACAATGCTAGGCAACGATAAGAAAATGAAATATTGCGGTAGAATATGGGTAGAGCGTGCATGCGCAGTGACGAAAAAGCACGGTGGTAATTGAGAATGAGAATGGGGGGGAAAGCAGATTGTTGAGTGAAACGGATGAACCAGAAATTAGTTTGTAAAAATGGTGCAACTTAACTGGTGTGGTGTTTGTTCGTCAGATACACAACAAAGCACATTTTTTTTGCACTAAGGTGCTTGTAAATCTGGGAGTAATCTGGGTCCTAAACTCCGTCCTTTAAGGTCCCGAAGTCAAACGAACATCACTGAGAGTTAAAAACTGTCTAAATTCTTTCATCTTTAATAAAACGATCAGCATTGCTGCTTTACCAGGTGTAACTATGAAGTTTAACTTCCAGGCATCCATGAAAACAGAATTTATTACATTTAACGGAGTTAGAAGTTAGCAGGAAGCTAGCGGAAGTTAGCTCGCTAGTTTCGCTAGTTACCTAAGCATGATATAGCATGTTCTGACTGAGAGATTTCTGAAAAAAATCAAACGTACAGCTCTGCTATCACTTCCAACATAA
>NW_024582954.1:0-2606 GCF_018398535.1 Haplochromis burtoni
ATGTACTTGGATTTTAGGTCGCAAGCACTGAACACAAGAACAAGAACTGTGGTACTTTGAGGTGCTGACTGGGCTGCAAACCACTTCAATGCATGCATGCATACTGAAGGTCACTCTGTGATGAAGCCATGCATACTGAATTATGTCATAGTAATTTTAATCAATCTATAAGCAGGACTAATGATCGTCCTATTTTAATTTTCACATCAAAGTGGATTAAGTTAGTGCACATGCAGTCACAATTTAGAAATAAAAAAATACACTGTAGACATTTTGTCAGTAGAATATTTCAGGAAAATTAATTATTTCTCCACACTGAGCATTTTGGAAACTTCTAATTAATGTTGCCAGAAAAATTTGAAAGTTAAATATCCACCTTGGAACCAACAGCAGAATAAAATAAATCCTTCACTGCTCACACTAACGCCATGGATAAAAACATCAAGTTCACCAGGGAAGACGCAAATGACAACTGTTTGCCTTTCCTGGACTGCGCTGTGCACATTGAAGAGAATGGAAACCTTAACATTGAGGTTTACCGGAAGCCCACACACACGGACCAGTACCTCCTCTCTGACTCCCATCACACTCTGGAACATAAACTTGGGGTAATCAGGACCCTACACCACCGGGCAGAACATGTTCCCTCTAAGCTTGAGAAAAAGAAGGAACACACACACATGTAAAGGAAGCACTTAAAACATGTTGTTATCCTAATTGGGCTTTTATAAAGTCAGCAAAGAGGCACAGAAAAGAAGATCAGACACCAGCGAGGGAGGATAAGAAAGACAGACCCAACAACATTGTCATCCCCTATGTAGCCTGTGTATCAGAGAAGCTCAGGAGAGTTTTCTCCAAGCACAACATCCCAGTGTACTTCAGACCCAGCAACACACTCAGACAGAAACTGGTTCACCTGAAAGACAAAACTCCTAAACACAAACTTAACAGCGTGGTGTATGCTGTACAGCGCAGCGAGGAATGTCCAGACCTCTACATCGGAGAGACCAAACAGCCACTTCACAAGCGCATGGGACAACATAGAAGAGCCACCTCCACAGGACAAGACTCAGCAGTTCATCTGCATCTAAAGGACACAGGTCACTCTTCCGAGGATGACACATTTTGGACAGAGAGAACAGATGGTTTGAAAGAGGAGAGAAAGAAGCCATTTATGTCCACTGTGAGCGACCATCTTTGAACAGAGGCGGTGGTTTACGACACCAACTCTCTGCCATCTATAATCCAGTTTCGAGATCCCTTCCCAGACGCCTTAACGCCCACTCACATCCTGGGCCAGCTGACCTCAGGAAATCACATGATAGGGTGGTGCCAGGTTTCACAATGAGCTCACCCAAAACCCTGGCTGATTGTGACCCACACCTGCTTTCACACCTTGGCTCATGTGATTAGGTAGAGGATCATCAGGGGGTCCTTTGTCCCTCTTTGAGGGGAAACCCAGTGGGTTTAAATCTGGGACTCTCCACCATTTGACCCTTAGAACTGAAGACGCTTCTCGGATGAGAGGTGAAACGTGTTCAAGCAACTCAAAGAAGTCCAGACGCTTTTCTTTCCAAGCTCCTTAGATTATGATTAGCATTTCAGTTTAGGAAAATAGTTTAGTAGATTTACCACCAAAACAAGTGAGAACAAATCAAACAAAAAGCTGAACAGAAACAGAAACCTTAGGTTCCTCTGAGGTCCTTGTAATGATAAAAGAAAAAATGTACTAAAAGAGCTCCTGCGTCACTCCGGTTACTGTAGTGTATTTAACCAGGATGATCTGACTCATATCCAGTCCAAGGCCTCCCATCCCAAATTGGTGTGATTGCGCCTGAGGGTGGTGATCAAGGATGAAGATGGACTTGCACCATAAACCAAATGAAAAAATGTAATTAGCTAAACAGTTGGAAGGGACCAGTCTTTTTTATCTTGAATGAAGATAAGGATATGGCGAGTGTGCACGCACGACAGTCTGAGAAAATCAAGATTATTTGTTAATCATTAGTTAAGCTGAAGGTGCTGGTGCCTTCATTTCCACCACTGCTTATTGCTGCACAGAGAGGGCTGCAGACTGTATATTTAAATTAAGACCATTATCATCTCCAATGCGTAACATACCACTGATTTGTCATGCACTATAACACAGTGTCTTCCAAAGTGATTCAGCATCTGAAAGTGAACAGATTTAACATACATAATACTTTGTTAATTTGATTTTCATGTCACATGTAGAGATTAATTCCGATCTCATGTCTCTGAACGCGTAACATGTTCTCATCCCAACGCGTAACATACTGTGACAAATCATTGGTATGTTTTTAGATTACATTGCAGCTGACACCTACAAACTATGTGTGAACAGAAGAGTCGCGTGCATCAAAAAAAAAAGAGAGTTTTGTGTGCAGTACGTTAGTAAATTCATTTACGAAATCATTTTGTAATTTCTTCATTTATTTTGACATTACTATAGTCAGTGTTGGGGAGTAACGGAATACATGTATCACCGTTACGTATTTAAAATACAAAATATGAGTAACTGTATTTCGTTACAGTTACCGTTTAAAAAAGTGGTATTCAGAATACAGTTACTTTGTTGAAATAAA
>NW_024582954.1:3202-4691 GCF_018398535.1 Haplochromis burtoni
TTTTCTTTGCAAGCTCCTTTGACCTGTAGTGGAATACATTTTAAAAGTAACCTTCCCAACACTGACTATAGTCATTTATTATTTAGTAATGAAATATAAAAAAAAAATCTCAATAGAAACCTAATTTCAAAAAACATTTTTGAATTTCAAATTTAAAAAAGTATTTTCAATATCTTTTCTAAAATACAGTTCAACAAAAAAATATATAAGTAAATGGATCAAAAATGTATTTCTTAAAAATGATAATTCCACTCCTCATTTTCAAATCCATTGCCTTACTGCATTCCTTTTTCTTGTTAGCTCTCAGATTACTATAATATTATCAAATATATTAGCTTTGAGATTAACTGTTTGATTAGCTGTCCCATGTAGCATTTCTATGACTGCATGCAGTCCCGCTTTTTTAAGATCTAGCTAACTACCATTTTGGTTGTTAGAGTATTGATAAATACTGCCCATAGGTTTGAATGTGAGTGTGAAATGCTGTGTGTGTCTACATGTTAGCTCTGCGACATACTGGCGGCCCTTACAGGATGTACCCTGCCTCTCACCCTAAGACAGCTGGGATAGGCTCCACCCCCCTGCGAACTGAATTTGATAAGCGGAAGAGAATGGATGGATAGAAAGCTCAAACTGTAAGAACCAGCACTGAGCCCCAAAACATTTATACACAGTGTCAGAGCAATACCTGCAATCCACACCCTTTAAAATCATGATTAAAATGCTGCCATAAACACATCAGCCTAGATGTTACTATACTACATAATTTCTAATATTTGAGTTAACAGATTTGAAACAGGATGATGACCATGATAGCTGTCCTTTCTATCATTCCTGAATATTGCTGCCCTCTGCCAAGCCAAAGAGTAGAGATGATACTACACACAAGCGTCACACCACATCGGGCATATATTGTTCTATTTTGTACAGTACACTGTTGAAAATTATAAACTATATAACACAGTTATTTTTACTTAGCAGTAGTTTATCAATATACGGAAGTGACTGTCAGTGAATCTATCCAGGAGAAAACTGGAAAATACCAGCTTTTCTAAGCAATTACCAATTCAATTCAATAATTCAATTCAATAAAACTTTATTGATCCTGAAGGTTGACCCCCAAGGAAATTGGGTTAAGGCTGCCGACCTTTGCCAGCGCCATCTTACCCTTCTGACCATACATACATTGCACAAACATCACATGGGGAAGACAGGTCAGAGAGGTATAACAATGGAAAATGCACAACATGAGGAAAGATAAGGAGAAAAAAATAACTCCCCCAGACTGAACTCCAACGGGGAGATCAGTTTGAGAACAGAAAAAAACACCTCTGCACATGAAATAAAAACTCTTAATACACCAAAGAAACACATGACAAGCAACAGGGGTGGGTAAAGGGTGAGAGACAGCCAATGTAGACATCACATCCGGGCCTACAGCATAAGCGCTCGTCTCCTTGATCCACTGTCAGCATCGGAGGGGAATAAG
>NW_024582954.1:4851-16636 GCF_018398535.1 Haplochromis burtoni
TTATCAGGGTGTTGTTGTTCAGCTCCAGCCTTGAGACCGCAGCTGGCGCCGAAGGGGTATCCGCATGAAGTGATGATGGTTTTTACTTTAGTGTGAACAACTCATATCAATTTCAAAGCTGTTCTAACAGTCCGACACTGGTGTCTCAAACTCCCGTTGGAGAGCTGTGAGTTTCTCCATGATGTTATCAACCTTACGCTCCGTGATGTTGTCATTCTTGTGCTCCAAGAGCCGATTCTGAGAACTCACGACCGCAGTGAGCTTCTCCATGATGTGATCCAATTCGCGCTCAGAGGTGTTATTCCGAGCGAGCCCGTCCAAGATGTAATCCAGTTTGCGCTCAGAGGTCTTATTCTGAGTATTCACGGCAGCCGTAAGCTTCTCCAAAATCTTATCCGTGCTACACTCAATGAGTCCATTTGAGAACTCACGCCCCTCGTCCCATCGTTTCAATCCCAGCGGGCAGCCTTGTGGGGGTTTGAACAGCCGGTTCTGCTTTCTCAATTCTTCGATAAGTCAGCTTATCGGAGCCAAGCCAGCTCCGATCAGCAAGAACCCTGTTATCATGGTTCCAAATAGGTCGATATCTTCAGCACTCAGGCTCACCCGAGCCCAGACTTCTCGTTGAGAAAAGGGTGTCAATTGCATTCAGGGACCAGTTGATCAAATCCATAATTCCTCTTTTAGGTTTTAGAGAACCGACTGTGAGATTGTGTTCCAGGGAAAAGTAATACAAAAAACACGAGACTAGACAAGGACATGAGGCTAAGCAGGGAAGATAAGGGAGGAGAGGAGAGGAGAAAAGTGCGACCGCCTTCGTCAAGAGCAAGAGCAAAGAAGAGAGTAGCTCAAAGAGTGGAAATTTAAAGAAATGGTGAGCTTGGAAGGCCACTCCCTAAATAAGTAAATTCCTGAGAGTCCGGTGCATTTGTCTTTGGCTGTGTTCCTGTCTGTTTGTCGATGGCTTAACCTCCCAGGGGTGTTTGTTGCCTATTTTACATTTATTTGCCCACGCCCTAAGAGTTTATTGTCTTTAAGTGCACAGTTTGTCTGCAGTTTGAAGCTGCATCTCCCCTGGTTTTTGAATGTTTTTGACTATACTAGCAATAGCTTTAAAATTTACACAACAAAATCAGTCATCACCAGCCAGGAGGCTATTGAGATATTTGTGCAAATAAGAAAGGGAGGAAATAATAGGCCATATATAATAGCTAAATAATAAGTTGACATTTGAAAAATCTAAATAGTAAGGAAGAGAAAAGGTGTAATCGAAATTTATGAATATCACTGGGAAAGCGAACTGAGTTAATCCTGAGACCTTACTGAAAAGCAGTCAGTTGGATCAAAGGATGTGTACATGTAAGCCTTAACCATTTATAAGCAACTGAGCTCATAGAAAAAAGAAAACTTGCTAAATATCAGACTCACCTCCCAGTGGACTAATTCACTATAAACACAAACTGAGCCACTAATAAGTGTGGCTAGAAGCTAGAGATCTCTGAGTATGCAAATATAAATATGACTGGAGGTTAGATAACAATGACCATGTTTTAAAGTAGTTTTGATAAGTAAAGCTATAAACTGGAAGGAAAATAAAAGGCTGGTGGTGATAACAGAAGCTTATAAAATAAACAGATTGGGTGTGTTTGTGAATAAAATATGCCAAGGTTATGAAATAACAATATAATTCTGAAGTGATAAGTTACACACAATAAAGTAAACATATATAAACTAGACAAGTAACTATTTAAACTGAAAATAACATAACGTAATATCTGCATTGAAGAAGGAAGTAGCAGTGAAAGTGAAAGAATCGGACACTAAATGGTAAATGGTAAATGGCCTGTATTTATATAGCGCTTTACTAGTCCCTAAGGACCCCAAAGCGCTTTACATATCCAGTCATCCACCCATTCACGCACACATTCACACACTGGTGATGGCAAGCTACGTTGTAGCCACAGCCACCCTGGGGCGCACTGACAGAGGCGAGGCTGCCGGACACTGGCGCCACCGGGCCCTCTGACCACCACCAGTAGGCAACGGGTGAAGTGTCTTGCCCAAGGACACAACGACCGAGACTGACCAAGCTGGGGCTCGAACCGGCAACCTTCCGATTACAAGGTGACCTCCTAACTCTTGAGCCACGATCGCCCTATAGAACACTATAGTGAGGAGGGAGCATTAAAAACATATAAAAGCTCGCACGAAGGCCGTAGGATACACAACTGATCAGCTTGAAACTTTGGCAAATAATTATTTAAGAGAAGTACAAGAAGACATAGATGCAGTCTAGCCCTCCTACCATCCTTGGGGTCAATTTGACCCTATTCAATGTCTACCATTCAAAAAATGATAAAACTGAAGTTTTGTTTTGGGGTTTTTTTTGGCTTTATATTTCATCACATTTCCTAATTTAATGTGGAAAAGTGATTAAGCATAAAATTTTACAGAAGACTGTTTTTCAATGAGCTGTACACATTTTCCATACATCGGTGTTCCTCTGGGGTCATATTGACCCCAAGTTGTTTTAGCTATGTAAAGCATATCTGTCTGTCTGTGTGACCTAAAATCTTTACCTGCAGGTGCAGAGATGGTCCTTTGAAGTTAATACAAGAAAAAAGGGTGGGGAAAACATTCCAATGAGAAAGTCTTGATGCATGCTCAATTATCCAGGTAAGTAAATCCCATAAGGTTGAATCTGTTCATCTGGAAATTGCGTTTTCAGTGGGAGAAACGTTTCATCACTCATCCAAGTGACTTATTCAGTCTCAGCAGACTGCAGGTTTCTGCAACTTTATAAACAGTACATTTGCACAATGACTGAAACTAGCCCACTGAAGTGGGCTTCGGTGGGCTTCAGGGAGGGGTGGACAACCTGGAGACGGTTAAAGAGCAAAGGGTCTAGGTTGGCAAAAATCAACAGGATTCATTCTCAAGGGCACTGATGTGCACCCAAAATTAAAAAAAAAAAAAACATGGATGAAAGATTCTGAAGATTCACAAAATCTAAAATTGAAACTTTGACATGATGTTGGTGCTAAAGAAAAGGCCGTGTTGTGGCGACCCACTAGAGGGCTCCACTTACACCCAAGCTAGGAGGAAGGGTTCTGCTGTGTTTGGGTGCAATATGCTCAGTTCATGTTTGGAGGTGAATAAAGTTGAAGTGAAAAACTAGAGCTGTGTCCGAATTCAGGGAAAGGATGCTTAAAATGCCATATTTGGATGCAATGACGTCACAGTGACGCGGCGAAAGGTGTCCGAATTCAAAGAGCACTCAATGTGGCGACAAATGCGTCCTACTTTGGCCCAAATTTTAAGGATGGGTCATGTCACTACTCGATCCGTACCGGAAACCTGATCGTAGACATTGAGGGCTAGCAGGAGGGGCTATGCGCTTACCTGCTGCTCTCTGGCAGGTAGCTCCATGCCCTCCTGGGTTTTAAATGCACCTTAGAACACACATGCATCAACACTACATATGAGCGGGCGGAGGGAGGTTTGGAGTCTTCACACACACCGTTCTCTGCGGCCTGCTGGAGCGGAGGGGCTAGGAGGAGTTGGCCGTCCGACTGGGGTTTGGAATGTGGGGCCTCCCTGCTGCTGCGGAGTCGGGGCGGTCTGCCATTCAAGTCCTGATCAGTAACTATCTTTTTATTTTTCGTTTTTGTCTACATTATATTGAAATGCTTCGTTACTGCAAACAATTTAAGAGATGCTTATTATTCTTAACATCTTAACAGATACTGAGACCCGTAACTATCATAAAATGATTCGACCGGAAGTAGACACCTTTTGCACATGTGTGGTACCGATCAGGTTTCCTTTTTCTTTTTCTTTTTTTCTTTTTTTTTTTTGCCTGTCCCGTTTGGATCTTTAGCCATCAGAATTGTTGTCTGAAGGCCAAGAAAGATGCCAAGTGGATTTACTTTACCAAGTGGATCATCATGGCCTTGCCATATTGGTCCATTTGATTGACCTTTATTATAATTATGTATTTATTTTATTTTCGTTTTTTAAAGACGGGACAGACATGACTGGGGGATAGGACAGGGAGAAAGAATGAAAGAAAGAGAGGGAGAGAAAGAAAAATAGAGGGGAGAAGAGATGGGAGAAAGGGGGGAAGAAAAAAAAAACAAACAAAACACCTGGATCAGGGGCCCGTTCTTCGTACCTCGCTAAGTAAGTTAGCTGGATTAGATTGTTGACGATTTCGCGTGATCCTGGATCGTTCGGTTCCCCGAAGCTCATCCGGGACTTGCTGTCATAGCAACAGAGCCGTAAGCGTAAACCTGCTCGGGAGCAGGTTTACTTTATGTAAACAGGATTAGATCGCGGCCACGCAGGTATGTCCGCTTCATTTATACGAAAGCAACAGCGATATTCCACCACTGTTTCACCATAAATAAATAACATCAATGTAACTAAAGATAATGCAGCACTTGATCCTTGTATTGATGTCACACAGATACATACAGGTCATTTCCTAAAAAAGGGAAATGAACTATTAACATTCTATTACATGTATGTGATTATTACAGATGTAATTCATATTTCAGAGTAGTAATTGTAAATTACTTCGTGTAATCAAGATGAGAGACCACGGCTATAAAAGCGAAGGTGGATTTGGGAAGCCTGTCCGTATACGCGAGCAACCCATTGCGGAAGGTGCAAGATTGATAAGGAGAGTCCTCAGAATTCAGCGTATATTGCGGGATAGACAGGATCCTTTAGCTCAGCGCGACAGTGTGCTCATTGAGAGATATCGATATTCCCGTGAGGGTATTATTTACTTAACCAACTTGTTGACGAGGGGGTGCAGGACCACCACCTGTCTTTTTTTGCTCTGCCCTTTTCTTGGTTGCTGTTATGAACAAACTAACAGAGTATTACAGGCCAGTATTACCTTGCCAAGAGACGAAAAGCAATCTAAGAGATAAATATTACCATTCTGTAGAATACTCCTGTATTCCACTTTTACTTGTTCCCATGTTCTTGTGGGTCCTGTTGTGGCTCTAATGTGAAAGGGGATATAATATAACATATTATGATATAATATAATGCCATATGATATTGGACAATATAGTGTCATATGATAGATCTACCCTACCGCCTACTGGTGTTGGCCAGAGGGGCCGATGGCGCGATATGGCAGCCTGGCTACAACCGTAGCTGCCTCCACCAGTGTGTGAATGTGGGAGTGAATGAATAGTGGTATCGTAAAGCGCTTTGGGTGCCTTGGAGAGCGCTATATAAACCCAATCCATTATTATTATTATTATTAAATTACCTACGAGTTTGATTTGTCAGCAACTTTCTGCCAGCCCTCTCTCCTTGCTTTTGCAGCCTTTGCAGTGTTCTCTTGCGTTTTAATTAAACTCTGAAACTCCTGAAATCCCTCACTCATGAGTTCTTGCTCTGCTGCCGGAAAATACCGAGCACGCCCCTTCGACATTTTCGCCGACCAATCAGCGGGTTGCCGATCACTGTTTCTGCTATCGATGCGTAGCCCCTTTTACGACACCCAGTGATCGCGCATTACTTCATCCAGCTGTAGTAATCGTCAACAGCAGGTGTGTTCGGGGAACCGGATTAGCGAGCTCACGGTTAGCGCGATGATTTGATCTTGGATGTGTCATTTGATCTTGGATGTAGTAAGCGACGTACGAAGAACAGGCCCCTGGTGGATAAAAAACCAGAAGAGAAAACAAACAACAAAGAGCAACATAATAAAAACAACACCATCACAATAAACTAGCTAATAATAGATAACAGTAGATACTTTTTTAATTTCACCTGTTGAGAATGAAAAAAGAAAACAAGCAGAAGAAAACGAGAGCAATAGAATAAACAACATCACGATGATATATAACTGTAAATACTAAATATTAAACTTTATTGTCACACACACACAACCATACACAGTATGACATGGGGGTGAAATGCTTGTAGCTGTACAATGCCCGACCATTAAATGACAGAAGAAAAGTTTTACAATATTTACAATTTACAGTTTACTACAAAAATTTACAAATTAACTTAGGAATTTACAGTAAAGAATGTGCAAATAGCAGAAGAGATTATAAAGATAAGGATTATAAATTATAGGAATTATAGGATTAT
This sequence comes from Haplochromis burtoni, assembly GCF_018398535.1. NCBI lineage: Eukaryota > Metazoa > Chordata > Actinopteri > Cichliformes > Cichlidae > Haplochromis > Haplochromis burtoni. The sequence goes on from NW_024582954.1 coordinate 10,975, forward strand.
AGGAAATGTGTGGTGGTGCGTGTGGTGACGTGTGTGAGAGTCCAGTCTTATAGTGACGTGTTTGGGAGAGTCCAGTCCTACACCTGGTTCAGGCCCCGAATAGCCTGGGGGAAGAAGCTCCTCCTCATTCTCTCTGTTTTGGCCTTAAGGGAGCGGAAGCGCTTCCCAGACCTCAACAGTGAGAAGAGTCCATTGTTGGGATGGGAGAGGTCCATCATAATCTTCCTAGCTTTGGACTTGCACCGCTTGGTGTAGATGGACAGCAGGTCAGGGAGCTCTGATTGAATGATGCGTTCTGCCGAGCGCACCACCCTTTGCAGATCTCGTCTGTCCTGCTTGGTGCTGTTCCCAAACCAGGTGCAGATGTTTGCCGTCAGGACGCTCTCGATGGTGCAGGAGTAGAAGTTCTTGAGCACCTTCAGTGGCAGATGGAAGTCTCTAAGTCTTCTGAGGAAGAAGAGACGCTGACGGGCTTTCTTAACCAGGGTGTTGATGTGACAGGACCATGACAGGTCCTGAGTGATGTGGACACCCAGGTATCGGAAACTGTCCACTCTCTCCACTGGCGTGCCACTGATGATGAGGGGTTTGTAATTCCTCGCCTGCTTTGTAGTGAAGTCCACGATCAGCTCCTTAGTCTTGCTGATGTTTAGGAGGAGGTTATTCTCCTGGCACCAGGTCTCCAGGTTCCTAATCTCCTCCAGGTAGGCCGTCTCGATGTTGTCGGAGATCAGGCCCACAACAGCAGTGTCGTCAGCAAACTTGACAATGGAGGTGGTGTCGGATGTGGCTACACAGTCATAAGTGTACAGTGAGTACAGCAGGGGGCTTAAAACACAGCCCTGAGGCACTCCAGTGCTGAGTGAGATGGAGGGGGAGACTTGTTTTCCCACCCTCACTGATTGGGGTCTGTCTGTGAGGAAGTTGAGGATCCACTGACACAGTGATGAGCTGAGTCCTAGATCCGTCAACTTGGTGAAAAGCTTAGAGGGAATTATTGTGTTGAATGCTGAACTGTAGTCCACGAACAGCATCCTAACATAATTCCCTCTGCCAGTGTCCAGGTGACTCAGGGATGTGTGGAGCAGGTGAGATATGGCATCGTCTGTGGAACGATTAGTCCGGTAAGCAAACTGAAGTGAGTCGATGGTGGCAGGAAGTGAAGAAGTGATGTGATCTCTCATCAGTCTTTCAAAACACTTCATCACAATTGAAGTCAGTGCTACTGGACGGTAGTCATTGTGGCAAGCGGGCTGTTGTTTCTTTGGAACAGGGACAATAATGGACTGTTTGAAGCACGTGGGAACCACAGCTTGGGCCAGGGAGAGGTTGAAGATCTCCGTGAACACCGGTGCTAGTTGATCAGCGCAGGCTCTAAGGACCCGGCCAGGGATTGCATCTGGTCCTGCTGCCTTCCTGGTGTTCACCCTCCTGAAGGTGTTCCTCACGGCATGCTCTGTGATGACGAATGCATTTTCTTCACTGGTGCACTCCGAGCGCGCGCAGCCGTTTGTTGTTTTAATTGCTGTGGCGTCGAAGCGAGCATAAAACGTGTTCAGCTCATCAGCCAGTGAAGCATCTGCATTCATCATTGAAGAAGCTGGTCGTTTATAGTCCGTTATAGTCCGCAGTCCTTTCCACAGGCTCCTAGAGTCACACTGTCATAGCTGTGACTCTAGTTTTTCCCCGTAGCTCCGCTTTGCCTTTCTGACCGCGCTGCGCACGTTGTAGGACGCAGCCTTGTATAGGTCCATATTACCGGAGACAAGCCCTTCATTGTAGGCAGCGGTGCGTGATCTCAGAGCGTCGCGGATGTTTTTATCCACCCACGGCTTCTGGTTGGGAAACGTTCGGATGATAGTTCTTTCTGCTGTGTCGTCCGCTAGTTTCCCGATAAATCCCACAACCGCTTCCGTAAACATGTTGATGTCATCAGAGCTGCGCCGAAACATGTCCCAGTCTGCGTCATCCAGTGCGTCATCCAGTGCGTCCTGCAGCGCGGCCACCGATTGGTCCGTCCAGCGAGCGACCTCCCTCCTGATTGGTGGTTGCTGCTTTAGCCTTTGTTTGTAAGCAGGCATGAGGAAGATGGCGGAATGGTCCGATTTTCCAAATGCCGGCAGGGGCTGAGCCTTGTAACAGTTCTTGAACGGGGTGTAGCAGTGGTCTAATGTCCTCGTGCCCCGGGTGGGGCAGTTGATGTGCTGGTGAAGGTTGTGAAATGTCCGTTTGAGATTCACTCTGTTAAAATCTCCCATAACAATGAGTGCGGCATCTTGGTGAAGTGTTTGTTGATGTGTGAGAGCCTCATGTAGCTCACATAAGGCAGTGTCCGAGTCCGCATGAGGCGGAATGTAAACAGTACACCCCACCCCTGGCATCGTTGCCCACCTCTCAATTTTAAATACACGTAGACATTGAGGGCTAGCAGGAGGGACCATGCGCTTACCTGCTGCTCTCTGGCAGGTAGCTCCATGCCCTCCTGGGTTTTAAATGCACCTTAGAACACACATGCATCAACACTACAATGAGCGGGTGGAGGGAGGTTTGGAGTCTTCTCTCACCCCCGTTCTCTGCGGCCTGCTGGAGCGGGGGGGCTAGGAGGAGGAGTTGGCCGTCCGACTGCGGTCTGGAGTGTGGGGCCTTCCTGCTGCTGCGGAGTCGGGGCGGTCTGCCTCCCCCCACCGCAGGGAAAAGGGTAACACCACCTGGGTCTGGGTGCAGTTCCCCCCTCCAGGGGCAAGGGTACCTAGACCCGGGGCTTAGAGTACGCTTGGGGAGTGTGATCGTGTGTACAGCGTCTCTTTATGTCTGTCTCCACGTTGGTTGAGTGTGGAGTAAGTGCATATGAGAGCATGAGGGTGGGAATGGATGTTTGTATCTGTGTGTGCCTGTATGTCTGTGTCTATATGTCAGGTTGGGTGTCAGGCGCCACCTCTCTGGGGACATCTCAGGCCCTCCAAGGTTTGGAGGCCTATCTCCCCCTACCACCACTTCCCCTGCCAGTGGCGGACTCCCTCAGACATCGGTGCGTTGGTGGTTCTTTGTGTCCGGGGATGGGCGTCCAGGTACACACCGGCTCACTCCTTGGCGGCCGCTTATCGGGGCCTGGAGCCTGGGGCTCGCTCGGGCCACTTCGGAGGTGGGGTGCCCCCGGCCTCTCGGCCTGGGGCTCGGTCACTCAGGCGCAGCTGGCTGCCGGCGGAGCTCACGGGCGCGTCACTGCAACTCCCCCTGGCTTCTGCTCCGCGGCTGCTGAGTGAGCCCTCATCTGGGACTCTCCTCAGCTCTTTCCAGGACAGTGGCGCAGCTGCCCCTCTGTTGGTCTTCCTTGGTCTCTTGTGTTCTGGGGGCCTCTGGATGTCTGGAGTTTTGATCTCCTCCACACCTGCTTCATGCCCTGGAGGACGGGGCTGTGGCCCCCCCACACCCTCTAGCAGATCATTACATGAAGGAACCTTTTAAAAAAACAAGCGCGTCCATGCTCACAGGTGTACACACGGGTGATCACACCCACAAACTACACCCTTTTTGGCTCCTACCTCAAAGCACACTGTGTTCTGTTGATCTTATGTGCTGCACAATAATGTTTAATATTTAGTATTTACTGTCATATTCACATATATCATTGTGATGTTGTTTATTCTATTACTCTTGTTCTCTTCTGCTTGCTTTCTTTTTTCTTTCTCAGCAGGTGATCCAGGTGATTGATATATGCATTTTTTTTCCTCTGCCCGTTTTGTTGGTTTTTGTCTTTTGCCCTTCTCCCCCGTCCCTCTTCTCAGCTGTTTCTCTTTCCCTCTTTCTTTCTCCCCTTCTTTCCCCCAGTCAAGTCTGTCCCGTATTCAGTAAGTGAAAATAAAATAAACAATAAAAGGTGAATCAAATGGACCATTACGGCAAGGCTGGGATGGTCAGTTTGGTAAAGTAAAATCCGTTGGGTATCTTTCTTTGCCTTTAGACAACAATTCTGATGGCAAAAGAGCCAAACGGGACAGGCCAAAAAAAAAAAAGAATGTAAACAGTGCAGGCAATGACCGCAGTGAATTCCCGAGGGAGATAGAAAGGGCGACACTTAACGATCAAAAGCTCCAGATTGGGCGAGCAAGAGCGTGTGAGTGGGGAGATGTTTGTGCTGTCGCACCATCTGTTGTTCACCATCAAACATACTCCACCACCTCTTTTCTTCCCCGACTCCATTGTCCTGTCCATGCGGTAAACCGAAAAGAACCCCGTCGGCTGCACGGCGTGGTCTGGTATCGCTGGGTTCAGCCAAGTCTCGGTGAAGCAGAGGAGGTTGCAGTCCCGAATGTCTCTCTGGAACTTGATTCTGGCTCTGAGGTCATCAAGCTTGTTCTCGATGGATTGAACATTGGCTAGCAGGATACTGGGCATGGGTGCGCGGTGTGCGCGAGCCCGTAGCCTGTTCCTGATGCCGGCTCTTTTACCTCGAGGCCGTCGCTTAGGGTCGCGTCCTTTGTTCTCTCTCAGGATCTCCTTTGGCCAGGTTGGGTCCGGAGTTAAACATGGTGAAATGTTCGTGTATTGCAGACCAATAGAAACCAAAGTGTCTCTACTGTAGCGGATTTGTGTGTTTTGCATGATGCCCATGCAAGATTATCGCAGATATAGCAAAAAGTGACGAAAAACTGCAAAAAGTGGAGAAGTTAGGGCAGAGCATCCAGCACGGCAGCCGACCTCACCGGCGCCATTTTAAAAAATATATGGGAATATAACTGTAAATACTAAATATTAAACATTATTGTGCAGCATAAGATCGACAGCGCACAGTGTGCTTTGAGGTAGGAGCCAAAAAGGGTGTAGTTTGTGTGTGTGAGCACCCGTGTGTACACCTGTGAGCATGAACGTGCTTGTATTTAAAAGGTTCCTTCATGTAATGATCTGCTAGAGGGTGTGGGGAGCCACAGCCCCGTCCACCAGGGCATGAAGCAGGTATGGAGGAGATCAAAACTCCAGACATCCAGAGGCCCTCAGAACACAAGAGACCAAGGAAGACCAACAGAGGGGCAGCCGCGCCACTGTCCCAGAAAGAGCTGAGGAGAGTCCCAGATGAGGGGTCACTCAGCAGCCGCGGAGCAGAAGCCAGGGGGAGTTGCAGTGACGCGCCCGTGAGCTCCACCGGCAGCCAGCTGTGCCTGAGTGACCGAGCCCCAGGCCGAGAGGCCGGGGGCACCCCACCTCCGAAGTGGCCCGAGCGAGCCCCAGGCTCCAGGCCCCGATAAGCAGCCACCAAGGAGTGAGCCGGTGTGTACCTGGACGCCCATCCCCGGACACAAAGAACCACCAACGCACCGATGTCTGAGGGCGTCTGCCACTGGCAGGGGAAGTGGTGGGGGAGATAGGCCTCCATACCTTGGAGGACCTGGGATGTCCCCAGAGAGGTGGCGTCTGATACCCGACCTGACATATGGACACAGACAAACAGGCACACACAGATACAAACATCCATTCCCACCCTCATGCTCTCATATGCAATTACTCAACACTCACCCAACATGGAGACAGACATAGAGAGACACTGTACACACAATCACACTCCCCAAGCGTACTCTAAGCCCCGGGTCTAGGTACCCTTGCCCCTGGAGGGGGAAACTGCACCCAGACCCAGGTGGTGTTACCCTTTTCCCTGGGGTGGGGAGAA
>NW_024582954.1:22075-57481 GCF_018398535.1 Haplochromis burtoni
AGGTTTCTTCCTGTTAAAAGGGAGTTTTTCCTTCCCACTGTCGCCAAAGTGCTTGCTCATAGGGGGTCATATGATTGTTGGGTTTTTCTCTGTATCTCTGAAGCGCCTTGAGGCGACTTTTGTTGTGATTTGGCGCTATATAAATAAAATTGAATTGAATTGTAACTTAATTAGCAGCGTCCTCCTGAAAATGCGCCAACATTGAAAGTAACATCCCCCTCTGCCACTTAATGCTCTCTGGTCGCTATGGTAATGTGTAAATATTTCTTTCAAAATAAGACATACAACTACAACAAGGGAAAAGACCCAGGGAAACAGAGTTAACGATAAAAACCCTGAAAACCATAAATTTCACACCGGAGCCTCAACTCTCATGGCCCGGTACCAAACGACTCACGGACCGCTGCTGTACAGAACCGGTGATGTCCAGACGGTATTCCACTGGTGTTCTGCTCTGAAAACTTTTGGATTTAGGGATTAACATAGTTGCCATGGTTTCCTTTCTTCTCTTATTTGTTGTGTGTGATCAGGACAATTCTGGAGAAGATGGGCCTGCAGGGGAAAGTCACCCCCTTGCAGGCCAGGAGACATGGGATAACTTTAAAAAATACCAAGTACATATATGTCATCAAGAAGATAATTCTTAAGAACACAAGTTAATAAATGTGCAATTACTAAGAGTTGTTGTGATGTTTTTATTTGCCTGCTGTTTTTTTTGATTTCCTCTGCCTTTAGGATTGCAAGTATCCAGGCTCAGGACAGGGAGTCAGTGGGAAGCCCACTGCTGCTACTTGGCCTTGGTTTGCCCTCATGGATGAGGTGATAGGATAGATGCCTTCCATTAAGCCTCCTGTCCTAATGTCCTCTCTCCCTGAGGACACTCCAGGGCCAAGCACAGCAGTGGGTGACCAAAACGACAGTGATGACGAAGCGGCTACGACAGGGAGAAAGAGGAAAAGAGACAAGGATGATGAGCTGCTAGACCTCATCAGAGAGGACATGAGGCAGCAAAGAGAGGCTGAGAAGAGGAGAGAGCAGGGAGAGGACAGACTGTTTTCACTTCTAGAAAGATTAGTTCCAAAATGAGTTATGTATTGTGAAATTTATTTATTTGAATATATTTGTTACTGTCAGGTAGCGCTGTGTGGCAGGCAGGATTAGGACCCAAAGTGCAGGCACTCTGAATCAAGGGATGAACTCGAAAGCTTTATTTGCTGGTCACAGGGGAAAAAGCATACAAACGCAAACTAAACGAAACTGGAAAATCACAACCTAAACTCACAGGGAGATCAACACAACAAGAGGGACAACACAACACTGACACAGAGAAACACAGGGTTTAAATACACTGGGAAGTAACGAGGGGAATGAGACACAGAAGGAGGGCACAGCTGGGAGAAATCAGAACTGACGAGACAAGCAAAGCAGGACACATTCACACAAGACACGGACCTTCAAAGTAAAACAGGAAGTATAACAGAGAGATGCGAACTTGACACGGTGGAGACAGCAACTAAGAAACACATAAACATAAACCATAAGGCAGAGAACCAAAATACACAGAGGGAAACACTAAGCATGGAACACAAGAAACTAGACTCGATGGAGTAACGAAAGACCAACCATGAGAACATAATTCACAACACAGAGTGACAGAAAACACAAGAAACTCAAAACATGCAAAGACACAGACCAAGAAACACAGACTTTACACAGAACAGAGGGGGCACAGAGAAACATGAGGGGCAAGGGATCAAAACTAGAAACCATAGAATAAATCACACAAGTACAATAATACAAACATCACAAAGAACTAAAAACGCTGGGTCAGGAGACCCAGGATCCTGACAGTTACATTGTTATATGTGTTGAATTAGTTTAAAGGTTTTATGTTATTAATAAATTGATTCAAACAAACAGTAATTGTCACTGAACTCAATTTGATTTACAGGCATTTTTAACATGTATGAACATAACGCTAACTTTGAACAATATTACATAGATATTTATTTGATAGCAATAAAGTAAATAATAATAACAATTAAACAAGAATATTTCAAATACACAGTACGTAAAGATGAAAAAACAATATTTACAGTTGTTCACACAAGATTAACCTGAGTGACCTGTTCCTGGACCGTCTCTTGAACAACTGTAATAGATTACAAGAAGTCTCTGGCAGTGTTGCTGAATCTGCCGAAGCAAGATCAGACATGGATGGGGTGCTGCAACTGAGACCTGCGGTTGGTCTTTTCTGGTCAGCGAGTGGAGAATCACACAGGGTGGTCTGCAAAGAGAGCTTTAGGATGCTTCCTCCCACTGTCCACTGCATCGTCCATCCACAGGGTTTGCAGGGCTGGCTTAATTGACGGCTGCCACACCACTAAGATGTTTTCAGAAATATGCAAGCAGGAGATGGTGGATGCTATAGTAAGCTAAGTAATTCCTAAATACGTGTAGATTAAAGGAAATTATTTTACCTGGATATGATTGTCTCTGATGATTCTTAGGTACAAACGTGTGGGCGACAAGGATAAGGTTTTTCTAGCTTCTCAAGAATTAAAATTGTCCAAACAACGGAGCGACATTTCTGGGTCCATTTTAACGTTTTCGCGCTGTGGCAATAGCGACCGGAAAAACACGCAAGTAAGGGCGGAGTTGAAGGCTAGGAGGCTGTCCACAGCCCATCTGTTATGTTGGATACTTATTGTTTGTTCAATAAAGTTTCTATGGAGAAAAAAAAGGGGCTGTCCACAGCCGCTCAGTTCCTGACTACCCGTTCGTCTAAGGACACTACTTTGTGACGTAGGTAGGTAGTGTCCTTATGACACGCATCCTTCCCCTGAATTCGGACACAGCAAAGAGCTCCTGTGTCGTGTGTCACATGCCTCCATAGTGTCATCACCAAAAATTAATAGGGTTCATCCACCTGTCATCATTAATGTTGTCAGTAATTTTGAAAAGATTTGAATCCAAACTTTTCAAGATACATTTATTCCAAATTAATAGTTTGGCCTGATGGTGGCACTAGAGTTCCAATTTATGTATTCAATAAATAAGCAAAGTGCCTGTCACAAACATTTGGTCAACAATCGTATGTAAGCCATTTTCTGGAGGCAAACATCCCTTGGGGTGTAAAATGTGTTAGTAATATTTGAGGACAATAGGAGGGCTAGGAAAGAGCAATAACAGGGAACTGGGTGCCAAGAACCCTTTCTCTAGTGTTGGAGAATGTGATCAGCTAAAACTACAGCGCCACACTACTACTGTCCAGTGTATGAGTAACTACTGGAAAGAAAATCAAGAAGAAGACGTAAACAAAAAGCATCCGATCAACAAACTGACCCAACTGCAACTGCACCTGTTTTACAACCTAGACATGTTCATGTGAAGTAGTATGATAATGCCCGTCAACCACCTCATGGGAGAAGCTGACAACATGGAGGACGGAGAGGACATCAGTGCAGAAAAATCAATAGTCACATGTTTGTTTTTAATTAATTTACACCCCAGAAATTTGATGCAAAGAGATATATTATTTTGTCAACCAACATCATCTGGCTATTCCAGATGATAACCATCAAAAATTATGTTTGACAGAAATGAAGACTATCACTTAAGTGCAGCCATTGGTCTGCTGGTTGGAACAAATCCCTAATCAGCCCATGTTAAAACAACAATGGCCAATGTGGAGTCCACAGTTAAGTGCTCAGGTAGGTAAAACTAAGCACTTGCCCATGTTAATCTACAGCTGCCTTTGGTCTACACCTTCATGTACGATGAAATTATACATGATTAAACATATACTCATATACTCATACATAATTATTCATTGACTGTGACTTCTGTTACAGATATTTACGGTAAATGATGAAGTATTCAAGTTATATCTTGAGGAACATTGTTCTGAAAATGTTCCTGTTTCTTTTTCTTTTGTGTTTTTTTTACACAGCATCTCAGTTTTTTTTAATTTGGCTTCTGACCTCAACACATTCTTTCCTTTAACAATAAGGATATTTAGACACAATGGCAGATGCCCATCCTATACCTTTTGAGAGTCCATTTGAAATACAAGTGTTTTAAGAATTTTTGTAGTATTTCCAATGACCATGTTGGCAGTGTTGAATGGTTCACAGAGCACTTAATGCCCTTTTGGAAAACCCATTTAGCAGAAGGATCGTACTACCTGCGTGAATGTTCAGGTTGGCAAACTCTGCAGCTGCTCGTCATCAGCATCCTGCTCTTCCTCCTCCATCATCAGTGTTTGCGGAAACCTGTCAGCCAGTTGAAGAGATCACCGGAATGTTATCAGAGTGTCAGTCCATTAATGCCTATTGTTTGGTCTTTGTAGGCTGGAACACTAGCAGAGGCTAATGCCTGTTGATAGTCTAATTAACAACGTGGAGTTAATGTGTCTGGATGTATACTAATGATGTTACAGGCCACTTCTTCCTCACACTAAATACCCACACCACTGAAAGCAATTCAGGCAAAAACTGAGTCTCTGAAGTGAAGGAAATCATAGTAAAGTCATTGAAGTTCAAACAGTTATTACACCATGAGTCAGAAGTTCACAGGCAGTAAGAGAATATGTGGGTGTGCTTGACACAACTGTCATCACAGACATTACTGTTTCAAACAAAGCACTGCAAAATCTCTAAAGGTCAAACTGCCTTCATTTCACAGCAGAGTCCAGCATTAATAGTTGGGGAAAAGATGATCATTGTGTCAAATAAAACGTTGAGATGACATAATTTAATCATGATTCAAGATTATCTGAAAGCTGCATGGGAGTACTGACCAAAGTATTGATGTAAAGTAAAGTGTTTTGTGTTTTGTTACACAGTTTAGATTATTTGAAAATTGTATTTTGAAACACAGACGCAGGTGATCGCAAAGGTTGTTGTTTCTGGGCGGGATTCATCACGTGTTCCTGTCCTTGACTGTGCACACCTGTCTTGAAGTACCACCTGTTCCTGATCACCTGGTTGACAAAGACATTAGTTAAGGCAGTGGCTGAGGCTCAAGTGGATTGTTGAACTGAAGCAGTTAGCAAAAGCACGGCATCATTTCTGTTGCGTCTGCCTGACCTGACCCTGTTTGTTTGTGCACAGGTATTTGGAATCCTGTGTGGTGAGTCTGATTCTGAGTTGGTGATTGTGAGCACTGTTAATACTGGACACGTTGGACCCCCTTTCCCTTGGTGCACCTTTCCCTTGCACATTTTTGCATGGTTGTAAATACTTTATCACTGGAAATAAATGCATTGAACTGTTCTTTCTAGTTTGCGCTTGAGTCTTCTTGTCCATTAATCTTGACACTCTTCTGTTGCAGAGGCAGTTCCTTTCTCTTTTCCCACCTCTGCTGCCAGCGCACCTGGACTCACCTGTTGGTAATCAATATAAAGCACCTTGAGGCACCTACTGTAGTGATCTTACACTATATAAATAAAACTAAGTTGAAAATAAATGCACTTAAATGTTTGTGTTAAAAGTCCAAGAATGCTTTCAACTTGCCAGGAACTGCAGATGGAAATTACTCTGTATGGCTAAATCTGTATAACGAATTATGTGCTTTGTCCTTTTTTAAATAAACATTGTTCTTTGTGCATTCCTTGTACTATGACCCTTCATGTACCTTAATAGTAGTGAAGTTTTTTTAAAAGCTGGATTTATGGGGAAAGTACTGAGTTAAAGGCAGATATACCTAATAAAGTGTCTGTTAAGGGTATTTGTATATATATTTTTCATTACTCTAAAGTGTATGTCTGTCAAGGACAAATTCACATCTCAGTATTCGACTGCATTGCAAGACTTCGGTGCCTAACTTGAATAAAGAATCTCTGTATGCACTGAGCAGCAAAGTAAGGGATTTGGAACGACTACAACCCAGCCATGAACAGGTACACCACGTAAAATCACAGAAGGTCAACAGATGCTGGGGCACATAGTGTGCAGAGTGAATGGCTAGAATTCAATCTTATTTATATAGTGCCAATTGTGTGTGTTTAATCTTACTGTTCTGTCACCATGTAACCGTGTTCTGTTTAAATAGATTTTCCCTGACAAAGTTGCTCTTTAGTGCCTCCTTCTGGCATGACCTGGTGTAACGTGTGCAAATCTGTCTCTGTTCTATGATGTCATCAGAAAGTGCATGGTATTGTTTGGGGAAAAGACTTCTCCTGTTCTCCTGTTCTCTGCTGTAGTGACAATTGTATCCCTTAAGATGGTCTTTAAGGGCATTGTCGGTATGTAATTCTGTTCCATCCTTACTAATGAACAAAATCTACTAGAAGAAATGTGATTGCAGTGTTTGCTTAATAGAAATGTTTGTAAAGAGAGGATTCGCTAACACTTTTGGCTAAACAAGTCATTTGTACTGTTATGGTGTATTTGACATCTATGATTTCTAAGAGCATTTCATGTTGTTTCTCAGTTTTACCCTACTTCAACTGGCCTAAGTAAAGGGAGTGAAGTCAAACCCTCTTGTCTGCGTGGTCATTTTGAAGAGGAGTTTAGTCTGAATGTCGACTCTAGCAAGGCGTTAGAGGCAGAGCACATTACAGTAAAACGACAGCCTCTCAAAGACCAGTGTCGTGAGGAACTGGACAGCAAATAGAGCTATCCTCCAGAAACAGCTCAGCTCTAAGATTCAGCTGCAGATGTTGGCAAAATCCACTCAACAGCAACATGTCACAGAGAACCAGCGCATCAATGAAAACCAGATCTAATATATCTGGCTCCTCCAGGCATTCTAGGAGTTCAGCTGCAAGTAAGGCAGCTGCCGCACAAGCACGTGCAGAAGCTGAGGCAGCTAAGGCTGAAGCAGCATTCATGGATAAAGAGAATGCTCTGAAGTTGCAGCAAGCAGAACTAGAAGCCTCTATGCAGCTTTGAAAAATGCGTCTTGAAGTGTCGTTGGATAAAGTACGCATGGAAAAAAGGGCTGCAGCTACAGAAGCAAAGGCAGAAGTTTTGGAGGCTGCAGTGATTCAAGATAATAACGAGACTCTTAGTGAAATAGATGTTCCTGCTGATGACCCAGTAACACGCACAAGGGAATATGTGAAGGGTACCACACATGGCAGCCAAACCATGCCCATTCTAGAAACCTCCAATGGTACCACAGAGATGAAGCTCCCTCAGCATTCGCTGACCATAGACAGGATCTTTACGCCAAGATCTGATGTAAATACTCGAGCAAGCCCCAAGCCAGTGGCATTACCACACATCCAAACACAAACCACATACATAGTAGCAAATCTAAAGGAACATTTCCCAGGCAAAGCAGAGCAAAGTGACACTTACACCCCTAAACAAGAACCAACGGTCAGTTATGCTCAACAGCCTCTAGACAGTGGCTACACCAGCACCGCCTATATTACAACCTCAGACAACTTCAGTCACCCACATGAAACCCACATGCCAGGAAAGGGGTCCACTGTATACTCCACTAGAAATGGAGCAGAACATGTCAGTGTCATGGTCCTGGGTCATTTTGACCCAGTGTTCTTAGTTTTCCTGTGGTTTTGTATTTCGTTCCTTATGTTCATTGGATTGTTTGGTTTGGTATTTGGATCCCCCCTTTGTCCATGCTGTTATTGTGGTGTTTGTTGTGGTACCGCGTTCCCGTCCTTTGTGTTCTGTGTTCTCCTCATCCCCTCGTGTATTCATTCTTGTTCTCTGCCTCTCTCTCTGTGCTCTTCTCTGTGTACTTTGTTGTGTTTAAGGTCCTGTGGAGATCAGGGAAATTATTTTACTGCTATTGTTAAATAATCATCATCGTTACCATTGCATTAATAATATAATTTACAGTATTGATATTGCATTCAGATGTTTAAACAGTGTGTGTGTCTTTCAGAAAGACTAAGTTGCAGGCTTTGCAGAACTAGAAAGCAGAATCTAAAGTTATTCTGAGGAGCAGGTTAGACGAGGCTATTTGAATTACTAGGTTATTCAAATTGTCTGTTATACTTTTATATTCTTTTATTAAGCTTTTAGTAGAGGTTCTTGATTAAAACATTTATTCAACATAGTACATATAGTTTCAGTTAGGTTATTACACATAAGGATGAGCCTCTGGTCTGGTAAAAGGTCAGAAGTGCAACGGGTGAATTGAGAGAACATTTGAGGACGACACACACACACACACACACACACACACACTCAGTTAGAGAGAATCATTTATAGGTGGAAGTTTAATGGTGAAAGGTCAGAAGTGCAACGGGTGAGATGAGAGAGCATGTAAGGTCAACACACACACACACACATTAGTTAGACTCATTTATAGGTGAGAAGTTGGTCATGTTTGTCTCTGGAAAGAGGAACAGCGTCTGGCAGGATGTGGGGCTCGTGTTCCAGACGAGATAGAAGACAATGTTCTTTTAAACTGTGTTAAAAGTCATTGTGGTTTTGATTTGACGTATGTATATATTCTGTCTGTGACGTATGAAGGGGCGTCATTAATTCAAACCCTGATGCTATAAAAATCTGTCTATGCTTTGATTAAGTCGGAGAACAGTTCCTGTCTGCAAACAGGCACTGGTCTTCCTACGCGTGTATTCATTAAAATCAATTGTTTGACCAAGCTCTTCTGGACCATGGTTGTTTGTACTCTCCTTCCTCAATATTTGAACCTTAACAGTCCACATCTTGGTGTCAGTATTTTCAGTTTCGTGTCCTCCCTGCCTGGTCATGAGTAATTGTCTTCAGCTGTGTTCCCCGTGTGTTTCCACTTCCCTCATTACCTTCTGTGTATTTATGTCAGAGTGTCCCTTTGTTCTGTGTTGCGTCGTCCCTCTAGGTTGTGTGCATTTACTGTGTCTTCCCAGCGCCTCAGCTTTAGTTGCTCCCAGTATAGTTTTTGTATGACTTCTTATGTTCCTGTTAATAAAGACCTGCCCTTGAGTTCATCCCCCTGTGTCTAGAGCCGTGCATTTGGGTCCTCTCTTGCCTTCACACAGCCACCGCATGACAGAACGACGCAACCACGAAATGGACCCAGCAGGCTCCGCCCGTGAGGGAGATATCCTCCGTGTACAGAGTCTGGTGGAACGAATAACCCATGCCTCGGACTCACGGACAATTTCCGTCGGACTTAACGCCATAATGGCGATAATCGAGGGTAACCCTTACCTTCGCCAGCTCACCTGCTATGAGGGCTTTATTGATGAACTGAGCCGAGCCAAGGAGGCTTTGCAAGCTCGTGAGCTGGCAGACAGCATCTCCTCCCGGGATTCCACACCACAGCGACAGCAGACGGAGATCTCCGCCAGGCAGCCGCCGCAGCGGCAGCGAACTAAGCTCGCCGCGACGGTATCGCAGCAGCAGACGGGGCTTTCGGTATCGCAACAGCGGCTGCTAAAACGAGAGGGTTATTCGGCGCCGCTGTCACAGAGCCTTTCTCCATCTTCTCTCAGCTCTGACCGTCGCTCTCCCGCTGCTTTCCTAGCAGCGATGTGGTCGGATGATGAAGAGGAGACCGTCACCCCCGCATTATCACTGGTTTCCCCCGTCACCTCCGTTCCCTCATCAAGGAGGAGACGCCGTGCACGCCGTCGCCGGTCCTCTCCTCTGCCGGATTCCGGGACTACTGAGCAGCCGGCTGGGGTGAGTGACAAAGACACTCTTTCTGTTCACTCTGAGGCTAGTTGTAAAGCGCTTTGGGGTCCTTAGGGACTAGTAAAGCGCTATATAAATACAGGCCATTTACCATTTAGTTCTCACTACTCTGAATGCAGGAATGCAAACTCTGTGACTCTTGCCGTAGGCTCTGAAGGCTCACGATCTATAAATGTTGAATCCGAACCCGAACTTCTTATGAACCGTTGTACTGCCCGGAGGGTCAACTCAGAGACCGTTTCTCCTACGTTTGGACTCATATTTGAGAGAGGCCCGTTCAGCCTCCTGTCTCCGCTGGAGGGTCCGTGGGGCCCATCCAGCCTCCTGCCTCGTCAGCTGGGGGGCCCGAGGAGCGCCGCCGCCTTCCACGCGGCCGTCCCCCTGAACGGCTCCATCGTCTCCTTTGCCGCCGCCGTTGCCGTTGCCGTCCGCGTGGCCGGCCTCCTGAACAGCTCTGTCATCACCTTCGTCGCCGCCTTCCGCACGGCCGGCCGCCTGAACTGTTTTCGCGCCGTTGCCGTTCGCATGGTCGGCCGCCTGACCTGCGCTGTTTTGCACTGTTGTGTTGCCATCCTCCAGGTCAGCCTCCCGAACTGTTTTTTGTTTGCTCCTTGAGCTCGGGTTTTTGTGGTTATCTTGTTCTCGGACTCGGTCCCTCCGTCCTGGGGCCCCGCCGCCCGCCCTGGTCGGGTTGTTTTCTGTTTTTGTTGGGCTGTCGGGAGCCAGCCCTTGAGGGGGGGGAGGGGGTACTGTCATGGTCCTGGGTCATTTTGACCCAGTGTTCTTAGTTTTCCTGTGGTTTTGTATTTCGTTCCTTATGTTCATTGGATTGTTTGGTTTGGTATTTGGATCCCCCCTTTGTCCATGCTGTTATTGTGGTGTTTGTTGTGGTACCATGTTCCCGTCCTTTGTGTTCTGTGTTCTCCTCATCCCCTCGTGTATTCATCCTTGTTCTCTGCCTCTCTCTCTGTGCTCTTCTCTGTGTGCTGTGTTGTGTTTAAGGTCCACATCTTGGTGTCAGTATTTTCAGTTTCATGTCCTCCCTGCCCGGTCATGAGTAATTGTCTTCAGCTGTGTTCCCCGTGTGTTCCCACTTCCCTCATTACCTTCTGTGTATTTATGTCAGAGTGTCCCTTTGTTCTGTGTTGCGTCGTCCCTCTAGGTTGTGTGCATTTACTGTGTCTTCCCAGTGCCTCAGCTTTAGTTGCTCCCAGTATAGTTTTTGTATGACTTCTTATGTTCCTGTTAATAAAGACCTGCCTTTGAGTTCATCCCCGTGTGTCTAGAGCCGTGCATTTGGGTCCTCTCTTGCCTTCACACAGCCGCCGCATGACAGTCAGACCTTGTTAGATTTATGGCTCGACGCGAACTGGTGTCTACAGGGCTCCTTCACTTCAACGACCGTCCCGAATGCTACAGAGCCTGGAAAGCATCATTTATAAATACCAACAGAGGCCTCAACCTCTCACCAAGCAAACAGCTTGACCTTCTTGTGAAATGGCTAGGTAAGGACTCAGCTGAACATGCCAGACGAATACAATCTGTGTATGCAAACCAACCAGCAAACAGACTCTGAGCTATGTGGGATAGGCTTAATGAATGCTATGGTTCACCAGAGGTCATCGAGATTAAAGATTAGACAACTTTCCCAAGATTCCAAACAGAGACGGTCGTAAGCTAAGAGAGCTGGGAGACTTGCTGTCGGAAATACAGGCTGCCAAAGAAGATGGTGACCTGCTTGGGCTTAGTTACTGGATACTCCTCGTGGTGTTACCCCTGTGGTGCAGAAGCTGCCATTTTATCTCCAGGAAAAAAGGCTTTCTCAAGGCTTTGAGTACAAAGAAGATCGCGGGGCTCCCTATCCCCCATTCGGCTTCTTTGTGGACTTTGTGTGTCGGGAAGCACGGATGCGCAATGACCCTGCCCTCACACAGACAGCATTCAGCAGTGAGTTATCAGGCGCTAAGCAATCGTCTAAAGCCGAAGGTCACAAAGCTGTGTCCGTTTTCAAAACGAGGGTCTCCTCTGCCCCCTTCCAACGGTACAAGGACTGCATCGTTTGGCACCCAATCTGGAAGCGAGTCGTCCACTAGAGATGATCTAGCAGAGCGCTGCCCACTACACAATAAACCCCACCCCTTACGCAGGTGTCGTGGGTTTAGACAGAAGCCAATAGAAGAAAGGAAAGCACTCTTAAAAAGGCACGGAATATGTTACAGGTGCTGCAGAGCCACACATTTGGCAAGGAATTGTGAAGATGACATCTCCTGCTCAGAGTGTGGGAGCAAGAGCCACATTGCAGCCCTCCACCCTGGATTTGTTCAATGGTCCACCAACACAGCACGTTCCGCACCAGATCAGGGCGGGGAGGGAAACTCCAACCTGAATGAGGCTGATGTTTCCACAGCATGTACTGGGGTCTGCGGAAACTATTCCGCAGGGCGTTCCTGCTCAAAAAATATGTCTAACCAGGGTGTACCTGACTGGTTGCCCTGACGCTGTAGCTACGGTTTA
Organism: Haplochromis burtoni; assembly: GCF_018398535.1. Classification (NCBI taxonomy): domain Eukaryota; kingdom Metazoa; phylum Chordata; class Actinopteri; order Cichliformes; family Cichlidae; genus Haplochromis; species Haplochromis burtoni. The sequence goes on from NW_024582954.1 coordinate 34,210, forward strand.
CACAATATTAGATGATCAAAGTAACAGATCACTTGCACATACCGAGTTTTTCGACTTATTCAACATTTCAGGGTCTCCTTCACCATACACTTTGAAGACGTGCTGGAACACAAGAGACAGAAGGCAGACTGTCACGGCCCGAGGCCAGTAGGAAAACGGACTCTAAGGCAGACAACACTCGGAGGCGCAGGGACTGAGGGTGACAAGACTTTATTTACGGTGATGAAATTAATGTAAACAGCGAATGACAGTGAGAGGTGCTCAAAGTGCTTACCATAACTCAGAATTGCTTAACGTAAACAAGGAATAACTCAAAAACACTCATAAGGAACCGAGGACTAGCGGCAACCTAAACAAACTTAACACACGCTAGAAACTCCACTCTGGGACATGAATTTAAATATAACGTTACTTAGAGGCACACTATATTTCATAGTATTCCGCTTGGAGACAAACAGTTTTAACTCAGAAATTCACGATCCTTTACTTTGAAACTCATGGCCGACTTGGCATTTCTATGAAACAAAACTAGAAGGTGCACTAGAACTGGTGCACTGTGGGGCTGTCATAGATTGAATGGAGAACCCGACAATGGAAATCTGTCAGTGCAGGAACTCCCGAGGAGAGGGGGGGCCAGAGGTAAGGGTTTAGACATCGAGCGCAGGCGGAGGCAAAGCTTAGAGGGGAGGTGGTCCGGGTGAGGGGAGATGATTGTCCTGAGCACTGGGCAGTGAGGCAGGCAGGCATGGAGAAACTGTGAACAGACCAGCGCTGGAATCCTAACAGATGATGGCAGTGGCTTGACAACGTCCGTAGGTCCTAAAAGTTTGCAGACGATCTGGTGAGGTGTGAGTCTGAGCGCTGGTCTTAAGAAGCCGGCAATTCCAATTATGCTCAGGTGCAGCCCGTCAGCATGATGTGGCGGCTCCGCCCAGGGATGGAAATGCCGGCCCTGTGGGAAGGCCCAGCACTCACCTGGACCATGACAAGACAAGCACATGGCTTTGTGATCGAACCCATCAACGGCAGTGTCATACTCTCTTTGCCGCCACTGATTGAATGCAACGAGATCCCAAATAACCGTGCAGAAATACCAACACCAGAGGTAGCATTAAACCACAGTCATTTGAAGGCCCTTGCAAAACACATTCCAAAGCTGGACTCCCAAGCTTCCATTCTGCTCTTGTTAGGCAGAGATATCATTAGAGTTCATAAGGTCAGAAGACAAGTGAATGGCCCACAAAATGCACCCGATGCCCAGAAGTTGGACCTGGGTTGGGTTATTGTGGGAGATGTGTGCATTGGAGATGTCCACAGACCTACTGTTATCAGCTCTTGGTACACTAAAGTACTGAAAAATGGACGCCCTTCTCTCTTTCAGCATTCCCCAAACAAGTACTCTTTAAAAGAGAAATACAGTAGTGGTGGGTCCCCTTCATTTCCCCTGACATGCAAACATTCCCTTGCCAGTGAGAAACGGGCCACTTTAGACAGTAATGTGTTCCAGACAACAAAGGACGATGACAAAGAAGCTCCTTCAATCGAGGACGGACAGTTCATCCACATCATGGAACAAGAGGTTTACAAGGATCAAGAAAACAGGTGGGTGGCTCCCCTGCCTTTCAGATCTCCACGACCAAGGCTCCCTCATAACCACGAGCAAGTACTTGAACGTCTCAAATCTTTACAGCGGTCTTTCAGAAGGAAGCCTAAAATGAAAGAAGAGTTTGTCTCGTTCATGGCAAAGATTTTTCAGAATGGGCACGCTGAAGAAGCCCCACCTCTGAAGCCTAAAGAGGAGTATGGTACCTGCCTTGTTTTGGGGTTTACCATCCCAAGAAGCCCTCTCAAATAAGAGTCGTCTTCGACTCCAGTGCCCAGCACAAAGGTTTGTCTCTGAACCAAGTACTCCTAACGGGACCATACCTCAACAACACCCTGGTAGGAGTCCTCCTTCAGTTCCGGAAAGAACAGATCGCCTTCACTGTAGATGTACAACAGATGTTTCATTGTTTCATGGTGCAAGCTGAAGACCGGAACATCCTCAGGTTCCTCTGGTTTAAAGAGAACAACCCAAAGAAAGAGATTATGGAGTTCCGTATGAACGTGCATGTCTTTGGAAATAGTCCTTCACTGGCTGTGGCTATTTACTGTCTTAGACTTGCAGCACAGGAAGGCCGGAAGGAGTATGGGGAGGATGCAGAACAGTTTGTCACTCGTGACTTTTACGTAGATGACAGGTTAAAGTCCTTGCCCACAGCAGATGCAGCTATTGATCTGCTCAAAAGAACTCAAAAAATGCTGGCTTGCTCTAACCTTAGGCTGCATAAGCTGGCTTCGAACAGCAAGGAGGTCACGAAGGCCTTTCCCAGTGAAGATCATGCCACAGACCTGAAGGATTTGGACCTTACTGCTGACACTCTACCAATGCAGCGTAGCCTTGGGCTGTACTGGGACTTGAATTCAGACTGTTTTACTTACCGGGTTCAGGATGAGAGAAAGTCATTCACTCAACGAGGACTTCTCTCGATGGTGAACAGCCTGTACGATCCTCTAGGATTTGTTTCGCCTGTGACAATTCAAGGAAAACTGCTGCGTCGAGAACTAGCCTCAGAGTCTTCGGACTGGGACACCCATTGCCAGCAGAAAAAGAAAAGGTGTGGGAGAGATTCTCTGCAGGAGTTAAGACATCTGAGGATCCCCCGACCATACTCAAACATGTCACCATCTACTGTCAAGTTAACAGAACTCTGTGTCTTTTCAGATGCTTCAGAGAAAGCAGTAGCTGCTGTTGCCTACTTGAAGACTGTGGATGCAGATGGGGGATGCTGCACTAGATTGGTTGCAAGTAAAACCAAACTGGCCCCACGTCCAGAGCATACTATACCTCGGTTGGAGCTTTGTGGAGCAGTCATGGCAGTAACTCTGTCTGAGGTCATCACCTCCGAAATAGATATTGTATTTGACGCAGTCAGCTACTAAACAGACAGTAAAGTGGTGCTCGGATATATCTACAATGAGAAAAGTAGGTTTTATGTATACGTGAGCAATCGAGTCCAGAGAATCAGATGAAGCACAATGCCACAGCAGTGGCGATATGTCTGCACAGAAGACAATCTCACAGACATCGCCACACGGTCTATCACAGCAGACCGCCTTGAGAACACAATATGGTTTTCTGGACCGGCATTCTTGTCTCGACCTGAAGGGGCGTCACCCGTGGTACAGAGGTTTGACTTTTTGGAACCAGATCAAGACAGTGAAATCAGGCCTCAAGTCACAACACTGTCGGTCACAGTCCTCAAACATCTTGGCTCTTCAATCGCTTCTCATGCTGGAGTTCCCTCATAAGGGCTCTTGGTACCCTTATTCACATTGTTCAGAGCTTCAAAAAAGGAAAGGAGTGTGTCACTCCAACACTGTCGGTCACAGTCCTCAAACATCTTGGCTCTTCAATCACTTCTCATGCTGGAGTTCCCTCATAAGGGCTCTTGGTACCCTTATTCACATTGTTCAGAGCTTCAAAAAAGGAAAGGAGTGTGTCGCTCAAAAATGTGAGGGTTGGCATCAGTGCAGCACACCCCCAACCGGGGATATTCTTGAACAGAGTAAGCTAGTCATTATCAAAACAGTTCAACAAGAGGTCTATAGAAAAGAACTGGAGTGTCTTGCATCAAACGCCAACATTCCCAAGAGCAGCTCACTTGTTGCCGTGGATCCTTTCATTGACTCAGACAGGCTATTAAGGATTGGGGGTCGTCTCATTGAGGCAAAAATAGAGTTCCACGAAAACGGCCACTGGTTCTGCCTGGACGGCATCACGTAACCACTCTCATAGTGCGTCACTTTCATGAGCAGGTACGTCACCAAGGACGTCTCTTCACTGAAGGAGCTGTCCGATCTGCAGGTTACTGGATCGTTGGTGGCAGGAGATGCATTAATAGACTTGTTTTCGAGTGTGTCACTTGTCGAAGGCTGAGAGGGAGGTGTGAAGTTCAAAAGATGGCAGACTTGCCACCAGACAGGCTCAGCATCGAACCACCTTTTAGCAACGTCGGCACTGATGTGTTTGGGCCCTGCTCTGTATCAGCCCGTCGCACGAGAGGAGGCCACGCTGATAGTAAGAGATTTTGGACATAAAAACCTATTGAAGCAACAGTGGCGCAGGGTCCAAAGCTTGTCTAACACATTTTGGGACAGGTGGCGGAAACAGTATCTGTCAACGGTAAAGTGTCGAACAAAGTGGATATCTAACCGGCCAAACCTTAAGCAAGGAAGTGTGGTGCTTCTTAAGGACAGTCAGTGCAGTAGGAACGATTGGCCCTTAGGTATTACCGTTGATGTGTATCCCAGTAAAGATGGAAGGGTGCGTAAAGTGCAAGTGAAGGTCAATAAGAAAGAGGGACCAAAGCTTTACGTCCGACCCGTGAATGAGATGATCTTGCTCATTCCTCCAGATGACTGAAATGTGTTTGACCATGTCATATTAGTAGGTGAAACCTGCTGAGTTTCAGACGGGAAGTGTTCTGTCAACATGTAAACGTGTTCTGTTTAAATAGATTTTCCCTGAGAAAATTGCTCTTTAGTGCCTCTTTCTGGCATGACCTGGTGTAACGTGCGCAAATCTGTCTCTGTTCTATGATGTCATCAGAAAGTGCATGGTATTGTTTGGGGAAAAGACTTCTCCTGTTCTCCTGTTCTCTGCTGTAGTGACAATTGTCTTCCTTAAGATGGTCTTTAAGGGCATTGTCGGTATGTAATTCTGTTCCATCCTTACTAATGAACAAAATCTACTTGAAGAAATGTGATTGCAGTGTTTGCTTAATAGAAATGTTTGTAAAGAGAGGATTCGCTAACGCTTTTGGCTAAACAAGTCATTTGTACTGTTATTGTGTATTTGACATCTATGATTTCTAAGAGCATTTCATGTTGTTTCTCAGTTTTACCCTACTTCAACTGGCCTAAGTAAAGGGAGTGAAGTCAAACCCTCTTGTCTGCGTGGTCATTTTGAAGAGGAGTTTAGTCTGAATGTCGACTCTAGCAAGGCGTTAGAGGCAGAGGACATTACACTTACTTCTTGGAGCTTAAAATACCATCACTAACACGTCACAGGGAGAAATGCAAATTCTGCAGGAGTAATGCAGTGCAGCTTGCGTTTTCTGCCTGAACTAGCTCACAGTCCATGTCTTAGGGTAAGTATGAGCAGGAATGTGTATGTGGACACATACAGAAGAGCTAAGTGATTAACAAAAAAAAAGTCTTTGAAGAGTTTAACGGAATCATAGTGCAAGTGAAGGATGTTTAAGTAAACAGGCGAATATGACTGCATCACATGCTAAACTTAGAGGAACTCTCTGAAAACACTATAAAAATTAGAAATGACATGACACTAAATGGGCAGTTATTCTGGATTGCATATATTGTTTATTGTGTCCTTTCTACATTCTAAGCTGCACATTAGCTGCACTATACACTTTATAAGACACGACAGGCAGCACACCACAGTGTTCAGGAACACACCCATCTTGACTCCCCATGCAAACACACAGCCTCTGCAAATTTTGTGTTACAGCAGCCATGAAATGATATGTCACTGCAATAATCATGACCAATGCCACAGTTATGTCACCCCAATGCTGCAGTCATCTTCACAGCTACAGGATGTTTTAACCTGTGTCAGTCATCTGAGTAACAAGCTTCATTCGGTACAGTAGCTACATGTAGAATAACAATGCTGTGAAAAATTGTTCACCCTCGTCCAGGTTTATAGTTTTTTACATGTTTGTCACTCTATTTGTCACATCAGCAAACACATTTTAATATTAGACAAAGATAACCCAAGTGAATACAAAATGAATAACATTTTTTAAATTTTTATTGTATTATACCAGCATTATACATATGATCTAATATTACACGTTGTATAAATAACAGCATTGATGTGGCACTTATTCAGCCCCATACCATCAGAGATGTAGGCTTAAGTTACTACTGAGAGCAAGCTGGATGGTCCCTCTCCTTTTTAGTCAGAGGATATGCCCGAGGGTCAGTCAGTATTGATTTTCAGCCCTGTTTCTCCAGCACAGAGGTGTCCTCTGTTTCCCAGAATCTGCTGATGATTATATAATGCAGATGATAAGCTATTTAACATCTTGGGAATTTTATGTGCAGGAACACTGTTCTGAAAAAGTTACACAATTTTAAAATGCAGGAACCTGTGCCCATTTTTATTTTTGAGAAACTCAGCCTCCCTAAGAATATATATTTTTTTATGCACAATCATGTTAACCTGACCTGAAAAATGTTTTTCCAGCCATTTCTTTCAAATATCACCTTGTTTTCCAACCTTTTGTTGCCCCATACGAATTTTTTTCAAACATGTTACTGCGATTCATAACACTTGACAAATAACCACTAATTACCCATATGGAAAGGATATATATATAAATCTTATAAAGTTTGTGTCTGTCTGTGTGAAAACTTGTATGAAAAGCATGCAAGACTGAAAACAGATATGAGATCCCTAGAAAAATTATGTAAATTAAACTTGTATGTTTTGGATACTTACTAAAACAATATATGAAAGTAATGAGAAAGTGGCCACTTTCATGAGTAAATCATAGAAGCCTTATATGATTCACTATATGAAGTAGGCCACATCTGATTCAAGTCTTTTAGAAGTGTTTTCTATTTCTTTTCCATATGGGTAGGTTTTTTGCCTGAATTAACACTTTTTAACACATTTCTTTGTGATTTTAATTATTACTTGCCCAACTTAACAAATGCTGTGCTTTGATAAAGAAAAAACATATTCTGGTGATATCTGATTAGCTGAGTGATTAGGTGATGTTTCTGCAAGACATTATTTCACTACTACAGTATAGCGAACATGTGGCAATATTACACAGTGGTATAAGATAACATGAAAGGCCAAAAAAACTCTAGCTTACAAACTAACGTTTCACAAAAGTGGCCTAAGGATAATTTCAAGTGCTGACTGTAAAACTGGCTGATTGCATACTGGCCACATCAGAGAGTTTCCATCGCAGCACAGAGAGACATCTAATTGTCAAAGCTGGGTTGCAGTAGTGCAGATCACCCACAAAAAGTTCAACAAGGACACATTACAAGGTGTAAAAAGAGCTTAAAAACTTCATATAGAACAAGACTGAATTTCCTGTGCTATTTTTTTTTCTTAAATGTATCTTAAAGTAAATTTTTCTGAAGCCATCTTATGTCCCTGCTATAAGCTTGTGTACTAAAAGTGAACACACTGCATTTTCTTTGTAAAAAGAAGATGTTACAATGCTGACACAAACTGGTTTATATAGTATCAGTAAACATGCAAATGAATCAACAATTCTAAAGAACTATTAGTTTTTTTTTTACTTGTACAGAACAAACAAAGGTTTGTGAAGTTTGTTTTTATGCAATGTCTAAAAAAACGCATACAAAAATATTTTAAGGGAGTCTTGAGTGATTAATGAATGACTAATGAGTGGTAAGCTCAAAACAATACTCAGATGGCGAAGGTGTTAAAATACAATAAAGAAAACTTAATGAACATTCCTTGAGTTGAATAACTATCAATACTGCTACTATTCATAAAATTATTGTTACATCATATTGTTATCTATCTATCTTCTTCCGCTTATCCGGGGCTGGGTCGCGGGTGCAGCAGCCTAAGCAGAGAAGCCCAGACCTCCCTCTCCCCTGTCACCTCCTCCATCTTGTTTCGAACACCCAGGCCAGCCGAGAGATGATCTCTAGCGTGTCCTGGGTCTGCCCCAGGGCCTTCTCCCAGTGGGACATGTCGGAATACCTCACAAAGGACGCGGATACTACGATACCCACCCAAGCCCACAGTTTCTCACCAAGGGCAACTCCAGACTGTGACAGAGTCCAGCCCCTCTCCAGGAGACTGGCACCATAGCCCAAGCCGTGCATTGATTCACTGCTATTCCCTATTCACTGCTCTCTTACTGTCTTACTCCTCTCCTGCACCCTCTTATTTTTTTTAATCTTTAGCTTGTCTATGTTTTTCTACAACTACTTTTAAGTATTTGCTTTACAGGAATCACTTTTGATTTGTCATTTGTTTAGTTTAAATGTAAAGTTAAATATACAGGATGTGGCTCTCCTCAGCTCAGGAGGTAGAGCAGCTCCTCTACTAATCAGAAGGTTGGTGGTTCAGTCACTGTCTGCTCCTCTCTGTATCCCAAATATCCTGGGACAACATAGTTCATAACATAGTTCCTCTCCGATGCATCCATCAGAGTGTGAATGTCAGGGATGCCTCATTTAGCTTAAGGGCTTTCTGAGTGCTCAGGTAGGGTAGAATAGCACTATGTAAGAACCAGTCCATTTACAATATCCATGCCACATTGTCAGTTCAGGTTTTATTTTCTGAATCAAACCAAGTGTTTTGCCCACACCTACACAAATTCAACATGTAATGGCATCTTAGTACCACAGAAAATGGGAAACTAATGAACTCTATGCAGGACTAAAACTGAAGTTTCAAGTTTGATGAGCAAATTGACTTACACCAAAACAAAAACAGCAAAACTTTCACCTTTGAAAGCGGGAATAATTTCACTTTAAGTTGATGGACTCAGATCAATAGCCATTAAAAATAGAAATGCAGTTCTGTACAAATTGACATTCAAGAACACAAATAGATTAAATGTTGTATTTCACAAATGCTCACGAGAGACTGTTGGCAAAACAATAACAAAAACAAATCATTTTGTAAGATCACATGATGTATTATGATGAATGACTGTGTAAGAAAATAAGCAGACTTGTGTTATTTTATTATATAGATATGCTTTTATTAGAAATAAGACACATTCATTTTGTGCTCTGAAAACTGTACATTAACAAAAAGGCGACCCCAGTGAAATAAAAACAGGAGTGAGGGGAGATGGGAGGAGAGAGAGAGAGAGTGTGTGTGTGTGTGTGTGTGTGCCAGGGTGGGGCGCAAATCAGAGGTCAGAGGAAGCAGGAGCTCAGAGGTCGGCAGTCAGGGTTTTTTCGACAAATACAGATCTGAGGGAGTGACTGGCGGTGATATCAAAACACACACTGTTACACTGTGATACAGAACACTCGTATAGTCCAATACCCTGAAAGGACAGGGGGAGGGGAAGGAAGGACTGGTATCAGAATAATCATGTTCATATTTATAATAATGATGACAACTATCCCCAAGCACAGTAAGAAAGATATTTATAGGCTAAAATCCATTCTGTAGAACTCTGTTGAAATAATTACAATGCTGTACATCAGGACTCCAAATGAGCCTTGTGCTTTCTCTGTGTGCAACCACCATCCTTTATATTACTCTACCTTGTATGTGTCATTATCTGTAATCATCATAACATATATATCGATAGATCTATGGATTTACTCATCTTCCATTTTTTCAGTGCGCGCACACACACATATACACACACAGTAATACCTTTTTCCCCTTAGCATCATGTTTGCATTAACTGTATCAAGCCTGCTTGTACATCAAGAAACTGACCCAACCAACTCGTGTTTGCTGTACTCCTTTTGGACGTCCACGTTGTCCCTCTTTTAGGCGGCATTGAGGTTGAAAAGCGAACAGAGCGCAAAGCCCGCCGGCATGCACTCCACCATCTCTGAGGTGTCCGTCGATGAGAAGGCAACTTTCCATTTTGGCTCAACGTGATGGTTTTGATTTCTTTTTCTCACTCTCCCCTGTTTTTTCCCTTGTCGCTGCAGGGCGAGCCTTGGCCTACTATCGTGAGGGGTGGGATAAGGCGTTAGAGATTGTTGGGGAGCAGGGAGCGGCACTGAGGGGCACATATGGGTGTATGTTTGGCAGTCTGCCTCCTCAAATGCCGTGTGAATTTTTTCTTCCCAAGTCTTATGTTGAAAAAGAGAGAAATTCAGAGGCATGTTGAGCTGCATACAACATCAGAATTTGGTCAGGAATAAAGAGAGCAGAACAGCAATGCAACAATACTCTCAACAGTGAAAATAAAGAGACATAATCATGATTATTACATCGTAACCATTTAATACAGGGGTAAACATCGTGTGATTACCTTTGCTATGCTGTTTATTACATGACTTAATGATGCACATATAGCAGCTTTGTCTGCTACTTTGGCAATCTGTCTCCAGCGTAAGCCTGAAGATCATATACAGGAAGATGACCAGTAATTGGTGACTTCAAAAACATCAAATGAAACAGAGAATGAGACACCGTTATCTCATTCTCTCTTTAATTCATTAACTTGATTTTCTGTAATCGTGACTCTTTTCCTTGCCCTCCTTGCCCCCTCACGGTCTTGGCTACATCCACCCTTTGAATAGAAGTACACAGTAGGGCAGTATGTGTGTCGTGTGTCTGCTTGGTTGTCTGAGAGCTCTGGAGCGAAAGTGGAATTGTTTAGTGTGAGCCAGAATCTGGGTCACACCTCTGTCTGCAGGTCCATGATCTCCTGGCCCACAAGAGGAATGGTTGCACTGGTCTTCTCCCACTCTACTGTCTGCAGCTCAAGAGGGGAGGCCGCCACTGTCTCCAGGTCCTTCCGCACCCAGGACGGGGGTGAGTTGGTCTTACGAATGCCTTCCCACGCCCTCTTGCTTGGGGTCTGCTGTTTGTCCTGAGGGGAAACGGACATAAGAAAAAAGTTGGTTTGTCTCATCTCTTAGAATCGCTGATGTACTTTAGCTATTTTGGGGGCTCTTCCTCACCTTTTTCAGTCAATTTATTATACCCTTACAGAATCAGTCTAGCATTTCAAATTGTTAACGTTCAACCGGTCACCAGAGACCCATCTAGGGTTACTGGCAGAGTTATGTTAATATGAAGTTATATGAAAAAAACAACAACATAAAAAAAGTCATGCCAAAATGAATGTGTGAGACTTCACTCCTCTATCACTCCTCTATCTCCTTAAAACTATGCCAACAGTATTTAATAGGTTGATAAGCAAAAAACCCAACCCTAACCCTTACTTAAAGATCCCCAATGATCCCCAATGAAGCTGAGATTAGCATTAGGACACTTTGTAGCACAGTTTTGTAGAAGATTTTGTCTACCTCTTTCTAAATGTAAAAATACTGGCGGCAGCTAGTGGTACCGTACAGCCTAAACTAGGTCATTTCAATTCACAAGATTTTCAGGAAATTTGACCTTTGATCTTGACCTTGAGGTCGAGGTCACTGAAATGCAAACTTGTCTGAGATTTTGAGTGGACACACCTTTGGTATCAGTTTGAAACTCCTATATTGCCTTATTTTCGAGTTTTCGCATTCACAAACTTGGGTGTCCAAACTCCCTTCCCACCCACCCACCAGGGTGACGACAACACCCAATGTGCATTTGTAGGTAAAACCTTCAAACTCACAGTTTTGTAAGCTGAACATCATAAACTGTAATAATTGTTATTTAAAGTGAACAACAAAGTTCTCAAATTTTACATGCAGATGGGTGACAAAGAAAAAACACAATATCAAGTCTCGTTAGGCCACTATACAGTGATAAAAACCACATGCTCTTTACTTCTGACCTCTAGTTGAAGTGTGGAACACGAGTTCTTTAAAGCATATACTCTCATTTGGTGTTTGGATAACAATAATGGAGAGTGCTGTTTAACCTGGATTGGGATATTTATTTTCTTTGTTAGTCAAGGCTTTGTGCTTCAACCGTTGTGAGTGCTCATATAAAACAGTAATTGAAGCATTGTTTGGCTCGTCTTCCACTCAAATTGAACTGATCGATGTCCACCTACTTCAGTCAGATCATGGAGAGATATAAAGAAAAAAATTATCACTGGATTCAAGTAAGGCAAGACAGCAAAGCTGTTGTAAATCAATAAGTTATTACTATATTAACAGCAGCCTATCATATTGTGCTGCCATTTGTTCTAATGTGATGGATGGACAATGGAGCCGTTCCGTAATCTGTGTTTGATTTACTGAAATTCAGCATCATATAGACTTGGCAGCAAATCAGGAACAAACAGAATATTTAACCTATATATTTTCTGCATTACTTATTTACATACAGTCTGCACTGCTGTAACTGTAATGCACTGCTTTGTTTGTTAAAGTACAACGTATACTTCATCGAGTTTGCATGTATTCTCTCTGAGAATCAACTAATAAAAGGAATCAATACAGAAACATCACCGCTTTCTTGCAAAGCCATGAGCAAATATTATGTGCATAAGTTGCCATAGTCATTTATCCAGTATAAAAGAGATTTATGACATGAAAACTCTTACATGTGTCATAGTACGTTACTCTGGTAACTTAAGGTCAGAGTATATGATTCACATCAATGGCATGCTATTCAAACCATTCAGTAGGTTTACTGAATGGTTTGAATGATGAAACACTGTTCAGTGAGTTATTCTGGAAGAGACCCCTCCCACCAGGACAGAAAGAAATGTTTCATCATATGATAAAGGAGACCACTCAGGACAAGTGTGTATTGACTTGGTCCCCTCTATCAGGACAAATGCACCCAAATCCACCCCACAGCATAACAGACCTAACAGATGCATTCTTGTAGGTGTTGATGCTTCAAATTGTTCTTAGAATTTGCCACACACCTATAGTTTATTAGTTGGAAATAATTCTGAGAGAGTCATTTGTAAACAAACTGTAAATGCCAGAGTCCTCATGTGAGCCTTCACTGTCAAAGGGGTCAGTCCATACAGAACACAAACAGAACCTGTCAATTCTGTTTATGTGAGAAGTTATGAGACAGAATTACCTCTCTGCTTGATTCCAAACTTGCCCCTCATAGTTTCATTCTTTATGCAAAGCTAAGCTAATCACCTCTCAGCTCCAGCATCAATGTGAGACAATGCCACATGAGTTCTTATCCAAATTTCATTAGCAGAAGCAAATATATTATTCGCCTACTTCCTAAAACAATACCTATACTTATAACTCTAATGACCACAGAATGGACGTAGATTGTTGATTCAATCTATACTGAGTAGATGCAAAATGTTTAATTACAGTTGTGGTCAAAAGTTATTATGGTCATGATTATCATGGTAAATTAGGACTTTTAATGATTTCTCTTGACTGTTCTTTTTCAGGATGGAATGACTATATAGCACACATTTTTTAATGATTTAAAAAAAAATTTGATGTTTCAAAAGCATAAATATAGGTCAAATATATACATAAACACCCACTAATATTTCATTAAATGTCCATTAGCAAGTTTCACCTCGACCAGATGATTTGGTAGCCATCAACTAGCTTTTGGCATAATTCTGATATTTCTTGGAAGAACTGGTAGAGTTATTTAAATCAGGGGTGTCAAGCTCATTTTACATTGCGGCCCACACTTTGACCTTAAGTGGCCAGACCAGTGAAACTCCCCATTCTGTCAATGTAAAGAAGTTACATTTTTAATAATTGTTCTATATGGCAAAGAAAACGCTGCTGTGACAAAGAAAGAAATCTGTCAGCACGACTCTTTTGACGTAAATTATAAGAAATAAATGTGCAAAATTATGGAAAAAAAATCTGGTAGCTCATTGCCCAGACTGTCCAGCTTTTTGTTTGTTTTAACTGTTCAGGTTGTAAAAAACCTGAACGACCATAAGGGAGGTTTTCATCAGTAGGAGAAACTGCAGTTAAAAGTCCAAAATTTCTGCTTGTGCTTGTTTGTGGTGAGCAGCAGATCAAACAAGTTAAGAATTATAAATTGAGTCAGGCCTGTGAGACTATGAAGAACACACATGAGGTCTAAGGCCTGGACAAGTCTGAAACCTTTTGACTTCCACACTGCAAAATGGCTGAAAATAAAAACGGGTTTCATTTTTATAAATTCTGTACTCAGCTTTGCAGTCTTGTTTTGTCTCTGGAACATCTGCACCCCATCCTTCTTTCACATAATGGTATCATCCCGGTCTGTCTTTGCATGTGATTGGCCGCATGGTGTGCGGCCCTCCCCTACCTTGTATGGATCTCAGCAGGGCTGAAGATTGGACTTTCACATAATGATGAGCCACTAATAACTGATATATGAAATTATATTGCAGACTGGATCTCGAGTCAGATATTGCTCCGGGCCATAGTTTTGACAACCCTAATTTAATTTTGATGGCTTTACTGAACCTGGCTTTTAAGCCTAGTCCACAAATTTCCAATAAGGTTCATGTTTTGACGCTTTGGGAAGGCCATTAGCCAAGCTTAAGGTTAGCCTGCTTTAAAAACGGAGAATGGGAGGTAGTTGTCCTTCTTCATTATTCAACTCAATATACAATATACCAGTACCACTGTAAGCATTATGCTACCATCACCATGCTTGACAGTTTTACAATCGTCTGATCAAATTTACTCTTCGAAACATTAAGACCATCAAAAAGGCAGTCGCTACCCTTTCTATCACAGCTCATGCTTTACTGAAGCAAGAAAGATGGTCAGGGCCATGGGACAGTCATACAATTCCTAAAAAAATAAACAGCCTCTGTGGAAGCATTTTATTACACAATCAAGGTTGTGATGGCTGGGTCAACTTTATTATCAGTTAAAGAACTGAAACCCATTTAACCAAAATTCAACATGTTGTGACTAAAATCTGATGTGTCGCTATCTGCTGCAGCAACAAGTGGCATTGTTGTCTAAATGTGTCAGCTCGTTATCCATGAAAACGGGGCATTTATTATCAACCATACACACAATTAGGGATGCTCCTAGCAGCATACTTCCAAGCTTATCAGAAGTTTACAAGTAACATTACACCCAGAGTGTGACCTTATGAAAGGAGCCAGCTGAAGCCGACCTTTCTTTTCTTATGTTCTCATGCCTGTGGGTGCACAATATTTATGACAAGCTAAAGTACCAAAGTACTTTAAACAAATCATCTGTCCCATTTAAATGTTTCACATCTTGGCATTAGTATGGAGGGAGGTGGGGGTTGCCCTGGTTGCACGCAGATCCTGCACCACCATTCTACATATTTTTTTTTGTTATTTTCAGAATCTATATATAAGCTACATTTACTACCAGCACTTTGATGTGGTACCTCCATTTCAGTTTCATAGCATCAATTTCAATTTTATAATTCTATTTCTGTCACAAATATTTACATATGAAACTGACTGCTTGGAAAGAGATGCTGCATCTAAAATTGCATACATACTAAAATTCAGTATTTTGTTCGCATGGACATCTACAACTTTTATGAGCATAAATGGTATACTTAAAAACAGGAACATGTCTCTTCCTTAGCAGCTGCCTTGGCCAAGCAGCAATAACAGAGAAAACACCAAAGAATTTTCAGCTAGTAGAAGAAGGATTCATTGAAATGCTTCTATCTAGGTAGCTCGGTGCAACCTTTGGTGTTATAATTTCATGTTATTGTTGATAAATTGTCTTTACTGCATAAGTCCTTGGTATATGCAGTCAGAGACTCAACAAATTGCAAATTCCACAGGTAAGAAGACAATTAGTGTCAAATCCTGTGTCATTTTTTGTCAAGTGAACTAATTGCTGCACTCATTAGTTTAAACTCATGCACAACACAATTAAGCACGTCGTTCACACAGTGTACGACATAGATATGTATCTCCGAAGTATCTGAATTGGGCAATATTATGTGTATCCGGTTCGGTTTGTAGTTGGAGATTATATGGCCATACACAAATAATGCCTATGCATAAGTTAACACTGTAACAGGGGTGCGCAGTGAATTTTCCCAAGGGTCCTTCCACATGAGAAACCAATACAGAATTCAGTACAGCACATTAATCATTTGACCTCTTTTTAAGCTTATTGGAGTGTCCCTCCCAGTTTCTCATGTGGCTCCTTTGGGAAAATTAATAGCACACTGCAATAGAAAAAAATGATAATTTTGAAAACGGCTGCACTTACAAATCAACAAGCAAGTGTGGTAATTTTTGCTAATTATAGAAGGAAAGGGGAACATTAGATATTAGGGAGGGAAGGGGCAGAACAGAATAAATTTAAACTCTTTACACTCATGTTGGTCTTGTCGCTGCTGGCAGAGGACACACTCCATCTTTTGGCAGCTTTGGCGTCAACAGGTGGAGATTCTCTATCCTTGTCTGCACTGTGAATCTTCCTGTTCAGGTCCTGAAACATGTCCTGGTGGCGTTTCCGGGTGTGCATTATTTTCTACACAGGGACATTGCACGTTATGTACAAAGTAAACAGCACAGGTGACCATCACTCCTACTTTAAAAATAAATGTATGCAAAAATGTTGTGCTTTGAAGTCTAAACAGCTCTGTAGGAATCAAAGAGACTAAAAATTACCTCAAAGTCAAGCTCTGCATAGCGTGATTTTCGTCTCTGGAGGGAGATGAGACAGAGAGATTAAAGATGTGTCTTGATATTGTGTGTTTATTGAGTAGCAAGTGTTTCACGGCAGTTTTTACTGCGTATGTGAACATTAGGTAGTTAGTAAAGGGCGTCTCTGGGACTCAGAGAAGAGCAGTGAGTCATGAGGGAGGAAACGAGGTTTGCTGCTGGTCATTTTGATCCTGCTGGCACAAGTTTGCAGTAAACAGATTGTGACCGAATGACCTTTCGGTCCTCAGTCACAGAGTGGTAAAGGAAGACCTGACCTTCAGGCTGCCTGGTTGCCGTGGCAGCTGCCGTCTCGCACCAAATTATAGAAGTGTGTTTTACCCCCAAGTGAAAAGACACCAGCAAGCAGAAGCCTGACTGCTCTGTGGCGATCTTATCCCGCCACTTCTGTCTGCAGTAGGAGCTCTATGAAAACTAACCTTTTCAAAGATGCCGCCATCACACGGGTGACAAAATGTTGAGATACTTCTTGTGATGTGAATTGGAGATTATAATGGCACTGACAGATATGTGAGATGGTGCATCTCTGTGGAGACCTAATTAATGTTGTTTTCTATTAGTCCACCAAGACAAGAAGAATCAATGCTGGCCATCTGTTTGCAAGCAAAATTACACAAAAACTACACAGCCCAATTTCATTGAAGCTGAAGTGGTGAAGCTCAGGGAAAAGGACAACTTGTTTTCTGTTGGATTGTGAGATGCAGCTGAAGGACTACACAGACCAGTGTTCCTCTTCTGTTTGTCGGCAACACATTTTACTGAAGAGCTGGAATCCAGAGAGCCTTCTGACCTCCTTTCTTAGGTGGATGAGGATCCCTTTGTTTAAATTTTGGGAGAATGTACTGTCTGAGTTTTAGCTTCGTCTCAAAAAAAGATAAAGCAAAAACTACCAGCCTGAAACCTGAACTATAGACAACAACGTATACAAACAAGTTTTGCTGCAGCCAAGTTTTTCTTTAAATTCAAAATCTTTCTTTTTTGCCCCTAGGTGATCCTCCTAACTCGACCACTCGAGCATCACTGATGCTGTAGTGGTCATACATCACCACATTTGGCAAGCACCATGCCACGTAAATGATTCCAGAAAGCAAATACAAAAAATGTCACTGGTTTCCCAATTTCTCTATATGAATGTCTGCAGACCATGCAAAATAACACAGTAGTGTAGCAGTCAGAATGTTTGGCGTCATTCGCTAATAGGAAAAAGCTACAGCACCTTTAGAGTTTGATAGCCCTTTAGTGAGAAAGTTATAATAAATCGATGTGATAAAAATGAAAGTGACATTCACCACAGTGATGCAACCCTAAATTCTCAAACAGGCAGTAAAAGAACATTGAGACTTGTGAATTATATTATCACACATGATAAATTCTGCATGATGTCCATTTCCACATCACTAAACCCATCAAAGCAACAACAAAGTCATGTACCCACCACCCTGCTGTTTGAGAAGCACTCTCAATAATTCATTCCAAATGTGTTTTTATGTTCTTTCTCTACAACTGTTTACAAAAAGTCCCCATGTCCTGGGGCTGTTTCACATTACAACCCTTCCAGAAAAGAAAGGGATTTTTGTGTATGAGCTACAGAACTCGAAGGCCTTGCAGAGTTGTATTGACAGAAACCTAGCAGTGGTAGACAAGATGGCAAATGCTTTGCTTGAAAAGAAGAGAGTGGTTTGTCTGTTGTTATTCCGATGGGAATACACAGAATTCTACTTTTACTGAGGAAATAGCAAAATTGTTCGATTGTTAAATTCATATTATCGAAACTATCAATACCAAATCATATTAGCAGATTAGGAAAGTCACTCAAATATGTGAGCATTCACCAAATAATCATAATAAAATGCCAGTCTCCGATACAGCCTACATCTGGTTGTTCATTTGAGAATTTATGATAAGCACAAAACACAACTCAGCATGCATGTATTATGTTAAATATGAAGTATGAGGCTGATAATTCAATACATTAAGAGGTTTTTCCGTCTTACCTCCAGCGAGCTCATGGACAGTGTGGAGACAGTCTCACTCTTGGACACCACTCCAGAATTTCCAGACTCTCCTCCGTCACACATGTTGTTGGCCACCTTGGAGTCTCTGGGCATATTCTGCAGGTTGTGCGCAGGTGAGTCTCTGTCAGAGCATGACACACTGACCTGGTCAGCAGGCAGGCTTTTCAGCCCAAAGCCAGGCACTGGCTCTCCGCTGACAGGGTTAGCCAGGTGGATAAGCCTGGTCTGAGGCAGCTGCTCAATGCTGATGTTGTACTTGGCTGTCTGCTCCTCTTTCCCCTTGGACGGTTTCAGGGTGCCCGTGTTGTTTGTCGGTAGAATGACATATCCCGGGCCTTTGCCAGCCCCCTCAGAGCTGCTGCCTTCACCGTTCCCTCGAGGCAGATCTCCATCCAGCTGCTTGAAGAGTTCGCCATCGCAGATGTAGATGGATTTGGCACCCGGCAGCTCGGTACTGATTCCTTTTGTGGCGCCTTTCTCCCTCCGCATCGTCAAAGTGTGGCTCGTATAGTCGGCCACATTCTGGAGGTGAACCTTGGCCATGCTGGCCGGCATGGTGTTAAAATTAGAACCTTTTTGAAGAGTGAGGGTCCCAGAGGAGGCCTTCTCCTCCCCCTGGAGGGATGAGCGCTTCATGGTGCCTAAAGAGACCAGAAAGAGAGAAAAGCTGTGTGAGATGCAATTTCTCCACCTGGGAATCCCAGGAAGAAACCAGCAGCGGAATGTGTGTAAGTAATAAACACACTACTTTTGCACTGTGTGAAACAAGGAGATTTTAAATCAATTATTAAATCACTGAAATTATAAGATTCTTCCCTCTACATCTGACAACCAATACAATCCTGGATGAGTCTCTTATTTTACTGCTGGACTGCATTTCAGAGCAACACACCTTGCTCTGGTTGAGCACCTTAACCTGATCTCTAACTGCTGCAGGTTGTGATCACAGTGGGTAACCAGAGCAAAGAGAAAAAACAAAACAAACAAAAAAAACCTCCAGTGCTGACAGATTCTCTCTGGGGAAGCAGAAAATCATATCCCGGCCAGCCCCCTAGCTGGTAGGAAAAATACAAGATGGAAGGACAAGGTTAGCAACTAATAAACTTCCAAACTAAGAGTGATGGGATTTTTTCAATTGTGGATGACACTAAAGACAAAAGAAAGAATAATGCTACAGTGACTTGTAAATGGACTGGTTCTTACATAGAGCTTTTAAACTCCATGAGCACTCAAAGTGCTTTACACAGCCATTCAAACAACTTTTTTCTATACTCTTCTATCTAACATTTGTACACATTCATACTCCAACGGATGCATCGGAGAGCAACTTGGGGTTAGTATCTTGCCCAAGGACATATGGCGTGCAGACTGGAGCAGAAGGGGATCAAGTACTGTTGATGACTTGTCAAAAATACCTGTGTTGCCTGTCTACATAAAGTCCTGGCCTATGACTTCAGTTTTGCCATCATTACTACATTGAATACCTGCTAAACACATCCAGAAATCCTAGAGCGAGAGAACTGGAGTGAAGAAAGTCAAACAAAGCCACACAGTATAGTATTTTTTCTCCACGTGAGGACATACAAGTGCTTGCAGTTCTATCAATATGCTCGTCTTCTAAAAGGTATTGCTTTAGTGCACAAAAAACCTGCAGACCTCTGTGTCGCTTTCCAGTGTAAAGTCCTGGAATTTCTTCACTAGATTTTCATTGGAAAATGCTTCCTACAGCAAAAGGTTGTAACCAGTTTTGACATGAGTAATGTAACATTCAGCTGGGTACGGCATGACCTTGTGGCCCAAGCTTTTTCACAATAACAGCATTTGGCATATGGCAGCAAACATATCCTGCACCAGGTCGAGGCTGCTGAACAACATCAGACAATGCTCCGTACTAAACATCCCCTGATCGTTTTCTGCCATTCCTGCTCCCTCTTGACAAACAATAAACATCTCTCATTTCTCTCTGCTCTTTTCTGTCTTCCCTTGCTTGAGCCTGTCTGCTTCTGAATAGCTTTTCTCTTCCAGACACTTTTCTTGATATCTTGTCTCAAGAGGTAATCAGATTTTCACTCCCAGTGGATTTTAGAGCATCAACCAGTATCTGATGCAGTGCTGTTGGGAGGGACTTAATTATACAGCATCAGTGTAGGAGAGGCTCAGACAGCCATATTTATCTGCATATAACTGCTCAGCACACATTCATCCCACTCCCGTCAGCCTGGGATAAACGGAGTTACGCAGCAGTGATGTGCTGCATCTCTTGTCAAAACAGCTCCTTGGCGTAGGGAGGCTGCTGTGATGTTGACTGTACGGCACAAGCGCAAAAATGAGAGGGAACACGGCTCACATCTGTTCCAACAACAACGAGGAATTTGACGCAGTCAAAATACAGAGAAGGAGGCACAAAGAGACATCTGTAGCATCTGAGAAACAGTCCCCAAAGTCAAATCAAATGCAAACACACAAACTCAAACACGCTCAACCTGGAGCTTACCTGATCTGCAAGCCATATCCACATCTTTCTCAAAGTCAGTCTGAGGACAGAAAACAATAAATATTAGATTAAGTGTGGAGACGTGGGAAAAATATCATATGGGGGGATTTTAAGCCTTTATTTGGCGACTGCAGTGAAGACAGGAAATGGGGAAAAGACACCAGGGAAATGGTCCAGCCTGCATCAATCAATGGAATACCTGCTCAGGGCACATGCACACTAACTTTTAGCTATCAAGTCAATGTGATGGTATATTTTTAAAGCAAAGGCAGATAAACATTGAGAAAATGAAGACTAATCAACAAAACTTAGATTCATTAATAATCAGTTTTATTATATTTTTTTTTATTTGGATACAAGCTGAAGAGAAAGAGCTTTGGGTTTTGTAGAATTTCTTCTTGTAAGTCACTCTGACCTCTTCCTAAATTGTTTTATTCTAATCATGATTCTAACACGATGCCATTTCCTAAACAATGCTTTGACTTCATTATTTTTAATAAATTTCTATTAGGTTAGTTATCTTGAGGGGTTTTTATAAATATTTTCAAGATCAGAATTTAAGAAAAAATATATATGTATATTTTCCATAAAATTAAACGTATGCTTTAGTTCTCTCGTGCTCTGAGATGAGAAGATCAAAATTTGGAGGACACAGGTCTTGAACCTTTTCAAGCTGTTTAGAAGTCAAAATTTCAAGAATGGAGCAAAAAGTGCGTACCCCTTTTTGCGCTTTATTATTCCATAGAGTTAGTTATTTTAAATATTCTCTCACATCATATCAAATTTCTCCAAATTTTAGCTCTTCATACCATTAGCTGAGCATGGCCATTCTGAAATGAACCTCCTGAATCTCCATTGGTGTCTTCCTGTCGGTCCACCACACGACACTTCACTGCCTCCTGAACCTGAGGCAAATCATCAGGGCATAGATCACGATCTTAATACAGACAGAGTAATAGGACATGCAGTCCTGTGTGAAAGTTTTAGGGAGGTGTGGAAAAAAAATGCTGTAAACAAAGAATGCTTTCAGAAATATAAATGATTGTTTATTGGCTCCAAATGTATTCTGCAGCAGGACGACGACACCAAACACACAGCCAAAGTCATTAAGAACTATCTTCAGCATAAAGAAGAACAAGAAGTACTGGAAGCGATGGTACGGCAGACAGAGCCGTGATCTCAAGATCATGGAGTGTGTCTGGGATTACATGAAGAGACAGAAGGAAGTGAGGAAGCCTGCATCCACAGAACATCTGTGCTTATTTCTCCAAGATGTTTGGAAGAACCACCAGCTGAGTTCCTTCAAAAACTGTGTGCAAGTGTGCCTAGAAGAAGTCACCCCAAATATCAATTTGATTTATATTTCTCTCTTGTTCACTCACTGCATTTTGTTGATTGATGAAATCAAATGATTAACACTTCTATTTTTGAAAGCATTGTTTGATAACATCATTTTTTCTCACCTGCCTAAAACTTTCGTCTTTTAAACATATACAGTACTGTGTAGAGGCTTTTAATGAATAAAGACGACAGGCTCGAGCGGATCTGACTCCACATTGGCTTAAGTGGGGTCAGTTTAGGATTCCCAGATAATAAAGTATACATCATACAGTTTGTCACATTTCAGCTATCAAACAATCTTTGATAAACTCTCCATGAGAGATGCCTTACAGGTTTTTCATTTTGTGAGAAATGACAATATAACTTACCTGCTTTTATTATGAAAGGGATAATTTTTTACACATTTCATACGTACGTTTGCATAAAAGTGAATGACGCTTTACTCTAAATGAGTCGAAACCAACATTTATGAGTCCATGTCTTGTTAAATAATCTAAATTCATCTTTCGGGGCTAGCATGGTCACATCTCTTAAATGTTCACTATCCAATGGGAAAATTTAAGTCAATGAGACTCAAGCAGACCCTAGTGGACTTGGAAAGTATCACCACACCTGACTGAGATGACATCCAGAATTGTATAATATGGTAGCTTGCTGTAGCTCAACATATTAAATCAACACATCACCCACTACAGTGGTAGTAGTCAGCAAAGAATCTCAGCTGTAAGTACTAGACAGGACGCACAACTACAAACAAAACAATAGGGTAGCGTTCCTATAATATACCTCTCTGCGAAGGATGCAGTGAACCATGACAATGACAAAGCCTTCCAGTGAATCAAACACAGCAAAAAGGATCTGGAAGAGCGCAGAACGCCGGTCGGTGATGGCCAGGACAGCTGACATCCACGTGAGAGCCAAGAGTGGCAATACCACACAGGAGCTCCACAGTGACGCCCTACAGAATGGAAGGGGAACTGTAGTCAAGAACAGTACAACCCAAACTTTGTGAAGGCAGGACTACAGTGATTCCTAGCCATTGCATTCTAAGATAGTTAGAATTATTAGCTGATTTTATA
>NW_024582954.1:57564-68676 GCF_018398535.1 Haplochromis burtoni
AAACAAGGTTAAACTGATTTATTTTGCTCAACTGGACCTGTTCACCCTGTTAGCATAGTGTTAGCCTACAACTCTAAACATGCACTAATACAGAACATCAAACAAATAATTATGTTACCAACGCAAACAAAAACATACATCCATTATTTGCTGATATATATGTTTTTAACTCACATATATTACATGCATGTATGTTTAAGATGATTCAGTCAAACCATAAAGGATCTAGTGCCACAGGAAAGAGAGGGAGGGAGGTGAGCAGTGGGGGGAAAAAAACAAGTGTAATGAGGCTGAAACAGAATGCAGACAAACAGAAGAGGCAGAGCAGAGGAGGACAGACAGAGAAAGAGAGAGAGAGTCTGAAGAAGTGTTATCCCCTGACTCTTTCCATTTTTCTAATGCAAATACTGATAATAAACTAGCACAATAACTACTGGGAATGACTGTACCCGCAATGAATGTGGTGAAACAGTCTTTCATTCAGATCCTCCAAATGAAGATAATTAGCAGGCTAACTTTTAATTACAAACTATCCCAGAGGTGGAAAAAAAAGCACTGAAGACTAAGTCAGACTAAACTAAACGTCTGCTCCAAGTTGCAATTCACACCCACTTTCTCTTTGCTCTCTTTTTAAATTATTTTTAAGCTGTTGTCAACAATGTTTCATATATTGTAGGTCTTTCATATTCAATTGATATCCAGAGACTGAGCTTACAGTAAACATTACTGAATAAAATGAATAAAAAATATTTTCAACTTGTTCTGATATTGATTATTGATGTGTGTCAGACTTATTTTAAATAGACGTATTAACATGGATTAAAAAAAATAAATATCTGATTTCGCTGCAGTTAATACCACTAGCTAATGTCTCCCATAGCCGCCTTGTAGATCTGGTTAGGGTGTAATATTTACACCTTTGGCATACCAAATGTCCTATAACAGAAAAACTAGAGCAAAAATGTGTGATTTGAAAGATTAACTCTTCTAGCTTGCGAAACTATGTTTTATTAGCATGTGGCTGAAATGCAAATAAGTAGGTTTTTTTTCTGACAGATTTTTACTTTTACACCCTACATTTTAAACAAATATTTACACCCCACATAGCAAGGAGGTCTGGCCCGGATCTGGTATCAAGCTGGCACTGCTGGCTGACTTCTGGCATGATAAGACGTATGTCATCCAGATATGGGCCAGGCCTGGCATAGATGGCACTGTCTATGTGATGGCATGCAATATCTGGCTCGATTGCAGTTTGGTTTATGTGGCCAGGCCCATGGAAAACAGGTCTGGCCGTGATCCGGCATCAAGCTGGCACTTCTGACTGACTGCTGTCATGGCAGGGTGTATGTCAACCAGATGTGGGCCAGGTCTGGCAATGATGGCACTATTTATTTTCCTATTTTAGCTAGAAGACCCAAATGCGATGTTGCAATACTATACTGCTATGGTAGCCAACGTTTCAAATGCAGGTTTGATAGGTTACACTTTATCCAAAACCTAGTGACGGTTTACTCATCCTTGCCAGTGGGTAGCTCAGGAGGTAGAGCAGGTCACCTTCTGATCGCACGCTTAGTGGTTCGATCCCTGACTCCTCCAGTCTGCATGTCAAGAGTGTGAATGTGTATGAATGTAATTAGGAAGCACTCAGTTTAGAGAAAGTGTGGGATTGGGTGAATATGGCATGCTGTATAGAGCATTTGAGTAATCCGGGAGACTAGGAAAGCATTGTATAAGAGTCCGTCCATTCACTGTCTGAGCAGAGTTTCGTCATGTTACTGTTCCGGCACATATTGTTATTACATGGCTTGATTAAGGTACACATTAGGCTGACATCTGGGGCCAGAGCTGAAACTGTTCTGGGCCAGCACACGGCCAGCAGTGTGTCTACAACTGGCCCGTGGCTGCACACAACTTACACATGGCCCACATACCGCAAAGAATGACGGCCCTTTGGTGGCCACAGACGGGACGGCCCTTTGGTGGCCACAGACGGGCCAGCACAGGACCACCAGTATGTCTGCAACTGGCCTTGTGCTGGCCCATGTGTGGGCCACCTCTGGCAAACCAAATCTGGGCCACCAAAGGGCCGTCATTCTTTTTGGTAAGTGGGCCATGTGTAAGCACATTGTGTGGGCCAGATCCAGGCCATATCAATTTTGATATGTGGGACTTTCCACTCCTTACAGTTTCAAAACAGTATTATTGTACAGTCAACCATACAATGTAAAGTGCCTTGAAACAACTGTTGTGATTTGCTGCTGCATAAATAAAATTGAATAGACTTGTTACTTTTGTTTTAACGCATTTGAAAGTAAAATATTGTGGCAGGTAACTCCAAATTCAACGTTTCTATTAGCTGAACAAAAATCAGATAAAAACAAGCTGTTTGTGTGCAGTTTATCTCACAGTGTGTTGCTAGCTAAAGGTCCAGCTGCTGTATTTCACAGGGAGAGAAAAGAAAGAGAGCTAAGAGGTTAGATATAAAAGTAGAGACTGCTCCGTTGCATTTGACAAATTGGAAATTTAAAGCTTACATGTAAGTCCTCGTGTTTTTAAATCAAGTACTGGGCCTGTACATGTGACAATATGTTTTTTTCACATTGTGAGACATGCTGCAAAACAAGTGTCACTGTTTCATTTAAAGGTTGCATGAAAGTCCTCTGCAGGTTAGTGCAGGATAAACAGCTTAGTTTGCTGTACTGTGATGGGTTTAGAACAGCTGATAACAGCCTGTACATTAAGAGTTATGATTCTTCCCTATGCTGAGCCATTTCAACATCCCCCATTTGCTGAATCCCACTTTAACCTCCTCCCTACTCATTTCCTGTTTAATGTAAGCAACAGAAAACAGCGATTTTTTATTTCCCTTCTTTTTCGCTGCTCATGTTCTGCTTAACAAATTCAAGATGAGAATATTTATTAGAATTTTAATTCTAATAAATATTCAGGCTAATATAAAGTTTGTATTCCCATCTACTTATATTATTTTATTATTACATTAACATAGTACAAGGTTCAGTTAGCTTTGCTAACAGCTAGTAGAAACATCATCCAAAGAGCTACTTTTTACTTTCTTACTTCAGAGTACACTTCAAAGCTGGAACGTTTTCACTTTTACTAGAGTAAGAAATTGAACCAGTACTTCAACGTTACTGAAGTTTTATTTTTTAACACTGGTATCTGTACTTCTACTTAAGTACACAATGTCTGTACCTTTGCCCCTCTGACCTCTACCCTTAAATGGTTTGCCAGTGAGAAACAAAATAACATTCAAGGAGGTGCACTCTTCCTCCAAGTCATGACTAATCAATTCATTTTTACACAATCACTACAAATCATGAACAACAGTGGAATTAAGTCTCTGGTAACTTTCATTATTTACCACATATCTAAATTCTCACTAGCCACACAGTGGGTTTATTTAAAATGTTCTGTAGGATCATTTTATCTCAGGATAAAATATTTCCTATTTGTCAAATGTTTTTTTGGTCAACAATTCATATTTTCTAAACTTGATATTTTGCAAAATGAAACCTGGCATCCATATTTAGAACGTAGAAAACAAAAACAAAGTACAATGATGGGAAACCCATAAATAACTGAAAAAGCATAGCTAATTTCCACCTCTGGTAATAACCTGGGCTTTGTTATAAGCATATCACACGTTTCTTTTGTCCCATTGTGCGGAGACTTGTCCACCCTGCGAGCAGTAAACCCCTGTGCAGCATCACTGTACCACGTCAGTGTCTGCACTGGCACTTTACACTTTAAGTGAGTTCTTCTTCCCTACTGTCACCAATTGCTTTCTCAGAGCAAATACATAATATTTTAAATATTACTAATGATGAGATTTTGCATTCTATAAAATAACTATGCTATTGTGTTAATATATTTATAAACTATAAACTATCAGCTTTACTTAAGACCTAATGCTTACTTTTTTCTCTACAACAATCCAATGATAATTTACACACAGAAGTTATGAGACATTTGGTGACCAAGCGGCTGTCATTTGTAATATCCTGAAAGCAAACACTGTTTGCCTCAATGGCAGCTTTACACAATGCTGGTAATAATAATAATGACCAGCTCAAGCAGGTAGTCACCTGTAATAATTTTCAGTTAGCATGGAATATTTTGGTCAAACGTTAACGGACAAATTCCTGTACCTGTGATTACAGCCCAGGCCCGAGTTTAAGTAAAGCATCTCAAAATCAGCACAGAGGCAAAAATACACATCTGTCCACTATAAGAACTTTCTGATCAAGAAAATGAAGTACTGCATTTAATCGCCTACTAGGGCTGGGCGATATGGCCTAAAATTCATATCGCGATATAATTTGAAGCATGTGCTGTAACGATATATATCACGATATATTCTTTTCTTCTGTATAACGTATTTTCCACACTATAAGGCACACTTAAAATCCTTTAATTTTCTCAAAAATCGAGAGTGTGCCTTATGTATGAATTCTGGTTGTGCTTACTGACCTCGAAACGATTTGGGCGTGCAGAAATTTGTTTAAAAAATGTTTTTAGGGACAAATGCAATCGCATAGCAGGATGTTATACACGGGCCAAACTTCAGTCAGGAGAACCACTGAGATTATTCATCCACAATACGAGGTTAGTTATTAATATACTGCAACAACATGGAAATAGAGCAGCTGCGAGAGAATTCAGCATTAATGAATCAATGTTACGGAAGTGGAGGAAGCGCAGTTTTTGGCTTTCCCCATATTTCAAAAGTGCTTCATCTCTTTGCTATGACTGTCGCCCGGCATAATTTGCAGATTATAATGGTTTTAGCCGCTGCGATGCTTTTGACCAAAACAGGCGCAGCTTATCATCAACATGCGCTATCGCGATAGAGCGGTATAGTCAAAATCTCTATCGTTGGCCAAATTTATATCGTTTCTATTGTATATCGTATATATCGCCCACCCCTATCACCTGCCCTCTAAATTGACAACCCAAGCCCAACAGAAATGTTTAGGAGTAGAATAAAGCAAAACCAGCCAATAACTGCTCAGCATAGAAGCTGGAAGTATGCACTGTGTCTTTTAGACTACAGGAAATGTGAATGGAGCTGGTTGAGGGAGTAAAAAACGTCCTCCTTAGCTTTTTTTAAAGTTTAGGAGGACGACTTTGTTTCAAAATCAGAATAGGCAGGTCTGTGCAAATGTATAATAATAGTTCAGTGCAAATCCCACAGAGTACTGAACATATGCTATTTTGTAATATAATGTCTCTGTCCCAATAACTAGATGCTCAAACCTTCTCTGGGCAGCAAACCATTTAGAAGAAAGTTTGCTTAAACTTGAAGAACAAAACCAGCTTGTTTCTGACAAAAGGGTGGCCCCGAGATCCAGTATAACATAGATGAGGATTGTGTTGAACTATAAATGTAGCAGTGTCCAAGAAATGTAGAATATAGAGCTGTAAATGAGCAAAATGGGTTTACCTTAAGCCTGTGGCTATTGGTCGTATTTCTGGATTTTAGAAAAGTGTAACAGACATACTGCAAAAAAAGAGGACAACTACCTTCCCTTTTTCTAATCAGATTCTATCAGCACAGTCTCTAAAAGCAGAAAACTATTGCCCAGGCAATAGTTACATAATGGTCAACCTAAGAACTTACAGATGACAGCAAGGCACATCCGCCCACCCACACAGACAGACAATAAATATAAGTATATGCTAATACCCCTTCAATATCTGCTTCTTTATCTCCTATTAGACAAACACACAAACACGCTTTCTCATTCTCATTCAATCGATCACATATGCAAAACTATTTACATGGGTACAGCTAACACAAGTTTGCTTTGAGTAAGAGCACATAACCCTCAAGAACAAAATCCTCCCTGCTAGTGCACGAGGGAGAAAAAAATGACAGAAGGATAAAGGACAGAGAACCAATCAAGTGAGGGAGAAGAAGGCAGGTAGAGGAGAGAACAGAGGTAAGAGGAGTTAAGGAAAAATAATTAGCAGGACTAACATGGCGTTACTGGTAGCTGTGGTGGAAACGTCAGCCGAAGAGATAACTCCGCACTTGGCACATTTGAGCGTCATATTGTACAGTGGCACTGTCATCTGACTGCAAAGTCAAATTAACACGCTGTAACATACACAAACAGATACAGATGCACCTGCACACAGACTCGCACAGATGCACGTGAGCACACATACAGCCACGCACGCACAGTGAGTCACAGTGTTCTCGCACAGTGTTCTCGCACAGTCTCTCTCTCAGGGCTATTGTACAGTTGTTGGATGGTTTTGGGTTTACCCGTGTTTGGCTGAGGGGCAGGGGAGGTGGGGCAAAGATTGCTCAATTATTAAGCATTTCCTATTAAACATAATGTCTGATTTTTCTCACAAATAACCAGTCGGTGGCATGAAGGAGTTGGCGCTCACTGGCACGCTCTCATTGTAATTCATAAAGCTTCAGTCAAATGCCAATCCTGAACAGGACTGACATCACTGCCGCTCAGACCATGATCACGTGCTGGTTTTGTGCTTGGTTTTGAGTAAACGCCAAGCCTGTATGCAAAGATGCTCTCTCTCTCCCTCTCTCACACACTCACACAGACACACTCAAACGCACCTGGCTCCATACAATCCCTGAGTCAAGATTACATGTCAACAATGCATTCAGTATGTAACAATGATTTAAGTCATAGGTATCAAACTCTGGCCCGAAGCCATACCAAATTACTATTAGAGCTGGCCTACTGGTGTTATATAGCTAATATATATATTGTTTAGTATTAAGCTTTGCTTGTTCCATATTCAGTTTTTCAGCAAAGCTTGTTTGAGTCCATAAGAACAGATTCATTCTTATATCTGGATGAAGAATTTTTTTTCCCAATAAATATTAATGTTAGCCCGCGACTTTGTTCCAGCTTTGAATTTTGGCCCACTGTGTATTTGAGTTTGACACCCCTGATTTAAGTCAACAAAAAGCTGTCTCTGTTCTCATGGCCACCCAGCCAAAATCGGAGCTACAAAGTTAATGCAAGCCAAAGTCATGTCTATTTCACATTTTGACATTTTCTTCAAAGTCTTTTATCTGAGACTGTCTGAAAATATCTCTAATGGTGTTCTCACTCAGCAATTTGCTGAGATATCAGCATATCCTAACTTTAAGTATCATGTAAGCTTACTTACACTTACATTTGGCATGAATGCCATGGTAATTTGGGGCATTTAATGATTTCTTTGAGATGTTCTTTTTCCTGGGTGGAATGATTTGTACATCATAGATGTTTAATATTTGAAAAAGACAGAACTGGATGCACAAATATATACATACACCCCCACAAGTATCTGATTAAATGTTCTTTAACAAGTTGCACCTTGTATTTAGAAATACCAAATCCAGTTCTAAGATTTCAAGTCTTACACATGTATGTTGACCATTTCCATCAAGTTGGAGGAAACCTGTTCAGGGCTAGGCTTAAAAACACATCACTTTGTGCACATAGATTTCTCATAACAGAATGCATGAAACAGCGTTGATGTAAAATGTTATCATTTAGTTACTGAAGGTGATAACCTAAATGGTTTGGCGGTGAATGTTAGAGGTTTTGATGTTCGCCAAAGTCTTTGTCTGTCTGCAGGTTTTGTCAAAAACAAAACTCTTGTTTTTGACTCAAATGTTTGGCCTCTAGACTGTCAGTGTCAAGTAAAGAAATGATTGTGTATACAGGGCTCTGAAACCAAAACCAAATGTTTACCATTGATTTTCTGGATCATTGAAGCATTGCTTGTCTTACATTTCCATTACAGCAAGTAGATATTTCTTAGTGGGCCACATTGTTTGTGCCAGAGTTATTCTCAAAAGTATCAAATGGACCCAGTGGTGGTCAAACGTGATGTTTGGGTGGATTTCTGTTTTAATTAGTTCACTTAAAGCTAGGGATGGGAATCGAGAACTGGTCCTTGTTCCCAGTAGTCAAATGCCTGCCTATTGATCCCGTTTATCAGTTCTTTGGCTGATTTCAGTTTAAGTGTCAAAGGAACAAAATAGCGACGCAGTCTAAAGCATGGATATGGACATTTATTTTTATTGCACAAAAGGACGAAATGGTAAAGTGGAAAACTGCATCCAACTGCATTATGCTGCTAACACAGCTTCGGTTGCCTTGATGGATGCTCAATCATCCAGGTAAGAAATTCCCCAAAAAGTTGATTCTATTCATCTGGACGTAGCGTTTTAAGTGGGAGAAACGTTTCATCACTCATCAAGTGACTTCTTCAGTCAGTTCTTTGAAAGCATCTGCACAGACAGCATGCTAATGCTAAGCTAGCCAAGAACGCCAGCAGCCTAACATCAACTGGTAACAAGCAGCCAGACTGCAGCCTCCTTTTCTACCTGTTCATGTTTCTAATCATAAAATCTGCATCACTAGTGACCGCTTTTTTATGCTGGTTGTCATCTTTGCTTTGTGCGGTCAGCTTTGTATTCTACTAACAGAAAGATCTTAGGCTACGATCACACTGCAGGTCTTAATGCTCAATACCGATTTTTTGCTCAAATCCGATTTTTTTGTCTGCTTGTTCACAATACAAATAAAATGCGACAGCAAACGTGCTCTAGTGTGCCCGCATGCGCAAAAGAAGACGTCACACACAATGCGCTCTGTTTAGACCCAGAGCAAACAATCTTTAAGTTATTGTGTTATTTACATAATAATGTAAATAACCTAATAATTATCCTTATTGCTGTTTTAGAGAGGAGCGGTGCTTCAAAGGATAGTTACAGATTTCTGTCAGAATCTGCAGATTATACAGTACAAATAAAATGTTCACGTTGTCTTCCCAACAGTTTCACTGACATCTACACGGGATGGCCAGGAAGCGTTCACAATGTCTTCGCGGGCGCTTCTCCGGCGCTGATAATTAGCGTCTGTCTTGTGTCAGTGACGTAAAAGACGGATTTAATGCAACATCACCGTTCAAACAGCAGTCGCTTTCTAAAACATCGAATATGTATCGGATTCAGCACCACATACGAAAGTGACCCAGATCGGATTTGAAAATATCAGATTTGTGCTGTTCACACTGTCAGACCATGATCGGATATGGGTCGCATAGGGTCAAAAAAATCGGATTTGATGCGCTTTTGCCTGCAGTGTGAATGTAGCCTTAGAGATGCGTGTCCTTATTAGGGATTTGTGTTAGTGCATGGGGTTGTAGCCTCAGATTTATATTTTTAAACGGTGATTATGAGACCGTATGTTTCAGCTATTTACTAACATGAAAGCAATGTAACGCGTAGTATAACGAATTACATTATTTTCATGAGAGTAATTAAGTAACGTACTGCATTCCTTTGAGGAAAGTGTTCTGTGCAACATTGAGTAACGACAACAACACTGGTAACAATAAAGCAGATAAATAGCATACATGCACAAACTTTTGACCCGAAGCATGCAATTAATTTACATGTATGAAGTTTTTTTTATTGCTGCTTAACAATGGTGTTGACTCTCGTAAGTGAATCAATCTGTGATATCGATAATGGAATCGGACTCACTAAAATCTTATCGATTCCCATCCCTACTTAAAGATTTTGACTCTCTACATGTATTTCTATAATTTTGCACTCAAAAAGTAAGCAAACAAATAAACAAAATAAATTTAGTTGATTTGCAGGTGTGATCACCATGAAAATACATCGCTTTGCTTTCCTCCCAAAATTCTTCTGTTTACAGCTCTCCTACCGCTGCTGTTGCTAGACAAAGACTGACTACAATGCTTGCAATATTGACAAGTAATAACAAACTAATCTGTTGCCATATGGCCTTCTGCTAAACAACAATTAGAGCAGAGGAGCTGAGGGAATCGATTTTTGTAGCCTATGGATGCCAGGATTAAAAATCACATAATGGAAGAAATTCAATTTCAAGTTAAAGGGCAATACAGGCACTAAATGTACACTGCAGGCAGTGATATTAAAAAGCAATCAACACTTTGTGAAATACACCATTTCCCTGGTCTTAAGGATTGAGAGGCAAAAGGTGGCCATTTGGCAGGTCGGGTGACATGCATTAAGCTCAGTAAATAAATAATGTGCAGCTCACAGACAAATATTACATTAATCAGGTGGAAGGTAATCCTTTGGTCAAACATAAACCTGTCTATAGACTTTATAAAATTTCAGAGCAAATGGTAGGTTCTCAAAGCTAAATGTTCGATTAACCCTCTATTACAACCTGTAAATATACGGCCTGATGACTGAAACCATTTAATGTTCGTTAAGGAGGAAAGGAGCTCTAGCACTGATTTGATTTGGCCTCTCTTGTCTGTTGTAATTTTCTAATTGAATTACCCTTTAATTTTCAGTGGCGAGGCCCATCTGACGTTCAGGCTGACCTGTTTTGGACCTGTTTGGTGGGGACCCTGCTGTGCAATTAATCATTCTACATATTTAATTAACTTCATTAAACATGTTTTGGATTGGATGCTTGAGAAGAGTCATGTGATGGAAATGAGATTAGAACATTAGACATCCTTCTTTACTATTTTGTTCTACTCTACCAAGTAAAGAACAACAAATTTCAGAGTCACAGAATGAAAAGTTCACAAAGTAAATCAATGTATGATTTGGCATCTACACTGGACACAGCCTTGATTAAAGCAGTCCCTATAGACTCTATGCTAGAATATTCAACCACTTTTATAGCCTGGTAATAAAGAGGTAAAAAAGACTTTCTTTCTTGATCTCTGTAAACACTTTGGCCCCGAGTTCATTGTCTCAGTCATATTTGTATAATACAAAATAAAAAATGATGGAAAAAGGTTTAGCCATGCTATTGCTCATTAGCTAACAACCTGTCACTCACAAGCGATTAGCCAATAAACAAGCAATTTCAGTCAGGCCTGCAACTTCTCATAATATCACGTTTCTTTCATACTAAGATGGCAAAATTAGAAATGTTTATCTTGAAACTCTAAAATGCAAGTTCAGAAACCGACACATAAGGTCACACTAGCTACGTCCATCTTTTCTCCAAAAATTTTAAATAGATAGAAACCCCCCCAAAATACAGTGGGGCAAAAAAGTATTTAGTCAGCCACCGATTGTGCAAGTTCCCCCAC
>NW_024582954.1:70166-101441 GCF_018398535.1 Haplochromis burtoni
ACAAACTTTTATGAATAAATGATGTGACATTTTTGATTGTCCAATCCAGTTATGGTCAATATAGCTATTCTTAAAAAAATAACACATAAAGACAATTTTTTAAGAAGATGGTGCCCTTACAATTAGTGCCACCTCTTGTCATGTAAGTATTTGGGTTACATGAAGACTGTTATTGTGGTTCAAGATACTCATGGTAAGTTACAAATATAATAGAATAGTACTTCAATTTCAACAGGGTAGTGTTTTCTCGAATTGAACACTTAATTTTGTCAACATCTGCAAAACTGTTACAGCACTAAACACCACAACATGTCTACTGTCAATGCCCGCCAGCAGACGTGGTTCTCATCTCTCATCTCTGATGATCTACAACCACTGAGGGAGAGAAGCGTAACACTGCCGTATTTCTTGTGCACATCATGTAGCCATACTTGTTTGAATGTATTTATGCACTCAAGTAAAGTGCAAGTATGGAAGCACACAATATGAGCCATATCTTGGAGCATGCTGATGAAAGCTCAATAGCAAAGCAAGCAAGACTAAAATTAGAATGACTCATTCCAAGGTCAAAAACATCTGTGCTATCAAGTTTAATTGAAACATGAAATAATAACATAAATTTCTTCTACTTCTGTGATCTTGTTAGGCCACAACTAAATAGCTTAGCAAAATAGCCTGAGCGATCACTCTGAACAGATGTTACCAGATATTCATTTCTGACATTTATATTCCCAATTAAGTTCTAATAAATTCCCCACCAGTCTCACCAGTTCATGCTGTCAGTCAGGCTATGTGTTCCGCCATCAGTTACGGAATACAAAAACAGAGATAAAATCCTGACAACCATTTTAACTTGGTACACGCACACATTCTCATACTATTCAAGCATACAGAAAAGATTAATATTACCGCTATGCATTTAGCACGAGTTATTGAAAAAAGACATTTTCTATAAAAAGCATTACAGAAACTGTCAGATTCTAAGGCACTGTGTTATTCTACCCAGCTAATGGGAGGCAGGATCAATTGGAAAATCAATAGTGAGGTGAATAGGCAGGAAATAATAGTAAGCCAATCAGAGGAGCTTGCTAGAGGATTCTGCAGGTTTGGCAATTGATAGGGCTGGTAAACCATACACTACAGAGAGGGTGGAATGGGCAGATATTTTTTTTACCCAATCACCGATGACAAGGGAGGGGGCTTCTGAGACTGATGTGTCCCTGATTGGAGAGCCCTGAGTGAGAGAGAGGGGATTCTGTGCAAACTCAAACATGACATTTCAGACAGAATAAAAACAAGTACAGTTGAACAGAGAGATCATTGAAGAACGCAAACATGTTTTTCAGAGAGAGAAATAAAATAACATCTGAATGCACCAACATGGCCAATGGGGACAGAACAGCCTGCGAGGTAAAGGGCAGCAAGGGTACATGTCTGCTCTGTGCTCTGACCAATTTTTAGAAGCTACACCATCAGTCTACTGACATTTGCCATCACTACCTACCTAGGCAAATATACTCTTTAAGTATTCATATCTTTTAAAGAAACTAAATTGTAACATTTACGTACATTTTCTAAGCAGGTTTTCTGGGTTGTGGCTCTGATGCACTAAGAAACAGTCTAACATCCTGAAAAGCATGCTTATTTGCTTTAGACTGGATATAAAAGAAAGACATATTCTCTTGGTCAGAGAAACGTTGCCAATGCTAAAGTACGTTGAACCTATGTTTCTGTATGTAGCTTCAGTCTTCACTATCCAGCAGGTAGTGTCAAAGGTATTACGCCCATCTATCGGATGCAGCCTATTTTGTCAATTGACAAACCAATAGTCAGGTGATAGGACTGATATAATGCATGAACTAAAAGCAGCATTAAACATGTTAGACAACTGTACAAATGCACCTTCCAGCAACTCCAGAGCTATCATATTAACACACCGTGTCCAGCTGGACACAAAACTAGTTTGCAGTGCTTTGAAAAAGTATTTTCCTCATTTCTGATTTCTTAGTTTTTGACACCTAAATATGTCACAAATGGAGGAAACTGCAGGGAACCTTGCCATGAGTGCCTGGCCTACAAAAATTACTGTGAGAGTGATCAAGAACTCATCCTGGAGCCCAGAACAACATCTGAAGAACTGCAGGCCTCTCTTAAGGTCAGTGCTGATGACCGGACAAAATTTTGTTTGATCATCTGAAACATGTACGTATGACAAATATGCAAAAAAAAAAACAACCTTCAAAACCAGGAAGATGGCACATATTTTCTTTTCACAGCACTGTAAATCCAAGAGTTGAGTGGTGTTTGCTGAAACACCACTTAAGAAACAGAAAATCTCATCCAGTGCTCATCATTCAAATTTGCACTAAAGTTTGACCTCGTCCTCTGCCTTTCGTTTGTCCTTACTAGCTGTAAGTCCACAGTCAAGTCTAATTTATATAAGTCTTCTAATTTGCATTTGAAGTTTTAGCCAGTAGCCCTGCGCCTTCCCTCCAGTATTCTTCATTGCAACATTGTAAGACATAGTGGGCTGTGTCACATCATTGAATACACATCAAATAAACGTGATACTGATGTGACAGACCATGAACCAGTTAAGGTCCAGTTACCGGAACTGGTCCATGCGAAGACGATTTCTGACACATGACACAAACAACTGTGAAGTTGCTGGAAGGTGTATTGCCCCCAGATTCCCCACCCTTATGTTGGCAGTCCACACACCTAAGGTTTCTCAACAAATGCTAAAGTATATTTCCCAAAATGCTGCACTGTGTCTTTATGAACAATATCAGACGCATTTATCTGCTTATTCTACTAATTCTAATAATAATAATATTAATAAAAAATATTATATCTACTTCAAGTTATTGTAAATTTGAAATACATTTATGGTTTATTACTACTAGGTTTCATATCTTTTGCTTTGGCCAAGGGGTTTATCAGTAATGATAACAATATACACATAAAGTGTGAATGAAACACGTCTCATTGTATTTTTCCCGAAGCAAAATAAAATGAGACCAGTTTTCCATGAATTTTTCTGGCAGCTGGAAAACTGGAAAATTGTTGGAAACTGCCACTGAGTTTGAAATCTGGCAATTGAGAAGCTTGGCATTTCACTTCATCCCTGTAAATAAAAAGCTATATCAATGCTAATCATGATAGCAGGGTGCAACCCCTGCTCCAAGTTATACCTTTCCTCAAAGAACGTGACTCTATTTGAAGGTATTCTATTAAGTTCTAAGGAGATAAAATTCAATATTATGATTTCCATGTATTGTTTTATTGGGTTCATTCAATGACTTGAATTGTCTTCACTGTTCACATTTCCATACTTTCCAAAACTTTGATTAAAATGCCATTATCACAAACAGAAGTTGTGGCCAGAGCTAGAATACAATCCCAGTCGTAATAAGCCAGCTTTCCCTTTACAGTGAGGTCTCGCTGCTTAAAGTCCCTGCTTCCCTTTACCAGAAACAACCAAACGGGTGAAAAAAAGACATGGATGGGTTTATAGAACTTCACATTAAGAGCAACACCTGCAAAGAAAGAGCAGCTGGAGGAAAATGTGACACATTTGAAACTTAAAAGGAAAGCAATGAAATGAGACATCATCTTGCTCAGTCTGTGCAGGACCAATAACCAGACAGCCTCCACATTTTATTTGTCTTCTGTCTGCAGTCTCACGTGACTCACACATGTGTGAAAACAAACAGTATATTTTCTTTTGCTTGTTCATTTAACATAATTTCAGCCAGATTTCTGAATCTTCTTTTTACTTCATCTTCTTCGGATTAAAAATGTTGTTCTCTTCAACCAATTTGCCAATGACATAATGGCCCGGGACAATTTCAGACTAGAAGCTGATAACTGCACCGGTCTCAGCCACTACCTAGAGCAATGAGGCTGGTTATAGGTCACTGTGTAAAATGGATGTGTGGTATAAGGCATACCCCGCCCTCTCCTTTAGTTTCATATCAGTAATTCCGTCTTTGGACACCAGTTTGTTAAAAACGAGAATCCCAATAACCATGTTAACCTGCCGAAGAGAAGAGGTACAAGATTAAAGCGCAGCAAAGACACTTTCATTACTTTCACTGCATGCAGCACTGCTCTGGTGATGGCAGTAATGGAAAGCAATGGTGGTGATGTTCATCATAATGAGACGATGGCAGCAGTATGCATATAAATTAGTCACATCGCACATTAGCTGTACTTACTGTAGGTTTAGCATTGCAAATACTAATTGGTACCAGGCCAAATATTAGTGTCACAAAATGAAGAATGAACGTTAAAAGAAAACTAACACAGACATTATTTTTAATTGAAATGGTACGCTAAAAAAAAATACATAAAATGTGAGCTCTGCAAAATCAAAGGTGGTGGTTTTTTAATTCATACAGTCTTACTGCCTTGAACAATTGCCCTCTATAAAACTCTCTGGTACAATCCACTCCGATAGTGTTCCGGGGTGTCTGCATATTGCAGAGGTAGCTCTTTATTAGAGAAGCAGCTTGTGGAAAATAAGGACACCCAAACAAGCTGTTCACTTGTGGTGAGGAGAGGCAAATTGGGAAGTGAATCGCCGAAACTGTAGCTAATAGATTTGATTATCAAAACAAGGACGGTGTCACTGCAGTGCGCTTTCTGCTGAAGTTTGTCTGTGATTTAATTCTGGTTTGGGCCAAACACTACAGGGGGGTTAATATAGGTCAATACAACAACAGCTGTGAGAAGCTGGAAGTTTAACATTTTATAAGATTTCTACATATATACCTGATATAGCATATGAATATGATTATTAAAACTGCTATTTCTGATGCCAGTACAACTTGGCTTAATTACAGTGGCTAATTACAGTGAACTTTCCCACATTTTGTCACATTACAGCCACAAACATGAATCAGTTTTATTGGAATTCCACGTGAAAGACCAACACAAAGTGGTGCACACGTGAGAAGTGGAACGAAAATCATACATGATTCCAAACATTTTTTACAAATAAATAACTGCAAAGTGGGGTGTGAGTAATTATTCAGCCCCCTGAGTCAATACTTTGTAGAACCACCTTTTGCTGCAGTTCCAGCTGCCAGTCTTTTAGGGTCTGTCTCTACCAGCTTTGCACATCTAGAGACTGAAATCTTTGCCCATTCTTCTTTGCAAAACAGCTCCAGCTCAGTCAGATTAGATGGACAGCGTTTGTGAACAGCAGTTTTCAGATCTTGCCACAGATTCTCGATTGGATTTAGACACCAGACAGGTCAGGGATAAAGTTATTGAGAAATTTAAAGCAGGCTTAGGCTACAAAAAGATTTCCCAAGCCTTGAACATCCCACGGAGCACTGTTCAAGCCATCATTCAGAAATGGAAGGAGTATGGCACAACTGTAAACCTACCAAGACAAGGCCGTCCACCTAAACTCACAGGCCGAACAAGGAGAGCGCTGATCAGAAATGCAGCCAAGAGGCCCATGGTGACTCTGGACGAGCTGCAGAGATCTACAGCTCAGGTGGGGGAATCTGTCCATAGGACAACTATTAGTCGTGCACTGCACAAAGTTGGCCTTTATGGAAGAGTGGCAAGAAGAAAGCCATTGTTAACAGAAAACCATAAGAAGTCCCGTTTGCAGTTTGCCACAAGCCATGTGGGGGACACAGCAAACATGTGGAAGAAGCTGCTCTGGTCAGATGAGACCAAAATGCAAAACGCTATGTGTGGAAAACTAACACTGCACATCACTCTGAACACACCATCCCCACTGTCAGATATGGTGGTGGCAGCATCATGCTCTGGGGGGGCTTCTCTTCAGCAGGGACAGGGAAGCTGGTCAGAGTTGATGGGAAGATGGATGGAGCCAAATACAGGGCAGTCTTGGAAGAAAACCTCTTGGAGTCTGCGAAAGACTTGAGACTGGGGCGGAGGTTCAGCTTCCAGCAGGACAACGACCCTAGGCATAAAGCCAGGGCAACAATGGGATGGTTTACAACAAAACATATCCATGTGTTAGAACGGCCCAGTCAAAGTCCAGATCTAAATCCAATCGAGAATCTGTGGCAAGATCTGAAAACTGC
Organism: Haplochromis burtoni; assembly: GCF_018398535.1. Classification (NCBI taxonomy): domain Eukaryota; kingdom Metazoa; phylum Chordata; class Actinopteri; order Cichliformes; family Cichlidae; genus Haplochromis; species Haplochromis burtoni. Next base: position 76,238 of record NW_024582954.1, read on the forward strand.
TGTTCACAAACGCTGTCCATCTAATCTGACTGAGCTGGAGCTGTTTTGCAAAGAAGAATGGGCAAAGATTTCAGTCTCACCCAGATTTTACTGGAATTACCTGTAAATTATTATTATTATTATTATTGTTCTAATGATAAATGTGTATGTGCTGTAAACTAGAAAAAAAACTATTAAGTTAGGTGGCAGTATTTAGAAAACCATGAATGAAGTAAAGGGAATGATAAAAGGAAAAGGTGGAGAAGAACATACTGTGAATATGGACAAAGAAAAATTATGAGAGTAACAGGAGGTAAATGATGAAGTAGGAAAGAAAGAAAGAAAAGACAGCAGGAAGCATAAATAACATGATGTAAAAATATAGAAAGCAGGAAAGGCAAGAAGCAAATGAGGCATAGACAATGAAGCAGAATAAAATTAATAGGAAAATTAATAAACATCAGAGATTATTATGGCAAATAAACAGCCTAGAAAAAAGAAGAGATAGAAAAGAGACAAATCAATACAAGAAAAAAAATCCAGGAGGATTAAAGGTGGAAAACAAGAAGATGAAAAAGGGATGAAAAGAAAAAAGGGATAAAAACTTCATGGAAATATGACAAATGTCAAGGGAGTAAAGCAGGAAGTAAGATAAGAATGGAAGGTAGCAAAAGACAACAAAGAAGACAGGAACTAAAGAGGATGGATTAAGGGCAGGAAAGTGCCATGGATGACACAGAGGAGGAAAGAAAGACTAAGGAGAAAATAAAGACGTGGGGCAGAAAAAGATGAAAACGAAGCACATTGACAGGGAAATGGAAGAAAAAAAGGAGGGAAGGAAAAAAGGTAAATAATATTAGGGAAGAGCAGGAAAAGGAGGAGGAAGTAAGCATGATAAGAGGAGACAGAAAAAATGAAAGATCAGGGAAAGGGAATATCCAATTGTGCAATGTTTTCAATGTTTTATTTTATGTTACACTGAGATTCCAGCACTAGTCATTGTCCAAAGGTCTAAATGGTGATGTACAGTAATGCTTAAACACAATAATAATATTATAATATTATTGTCCTGGGTCAATATTTCAATTTTAATTCTGAGTTTCTTTTAATCCTGCACTTTTATCATCTGTTTACAGCACCAGTACCAAGACTGTTAGAATGACTAAAATGTATAGCAACTACTATAATGACTACTAGGTTTAATAAATCATTAAGCAGATACACACATGAAATTGGCACATGATGGGAGCTATAGCTACAGGTTAAACTAATGCACTGAATACAAACATAGAATAAAAAGGGTAGAAGAAATACCAAGACTACGGCTGCAGCAGGTCCCACAAATGCATAGAGAAGACCTCCTTCCAGAGACAGCCAGCAGCTACAAGAAAGAAGCAGGAAAACATGGAGGTTGAGAGAGGGAATTAATGTGGGAGAGATTTGAAGAGAAAGTGCAGGAACATGAAGGGTTTGAATGAGGTGAAAAAGAAGTGAATGATCGATGAGACAGGAAAAAAGAGAGAGGTCAATTACACACAGCAAACAAACCTTCAGCCATGTGTAATACTCTGCCATTAATAGTTAAAGAAGAGGTAGCATACAATGACAGCTCTATAGGACAACTTGCTTACTAGCTTGATGTTCCATAACCCTTTGCCTTGGTGAATCCCACTGAGATCGCCACTACTAGAGCAGGGAGACCTGGGAGGAAATAAAAATGGACTTTAACATAGAGATTATGAGGTAGATGACAAGACACATAAAAGGAAGTGAAGAAAAGAATAAACAGGTAATGAAAGGTAAAACAGCAGGAAGGAAAGCACAAACTAGGCAAGAAAAGGACAGTAACCTGGAAAAGTAAGAAAAAAAAGATATAGGAGGAACTGATGTGAACAATGAGGGAAAAAGGGAAAGGGGATAAAAAAGAAGAGAAGAAAAAAGCAGGAAGCAAATAAGGAAGAAAAACAGGATGAACAAGGTGAATAAGCGCAAGAAGAAAGAAAGTAAATAAAATTGGAGAGAGAGAAAGCCCACCCCAGCCGAGACACAGGAAACGCTTGCGTATGATGCGATTCCTGAGGCGGCCTGTCACTGCCATGTAGGACTGCCATGCCTCTGTCAGAACCCAGCAGAATGAAGACAAGAAGAAGAAATGAAGCAACGCAGCAATCAGGGTGCATAAGATCTGAAACAACAGGTGAAGACAGGAAACAAGTATGAAGAGACTTTATTCATTAATACATACTCTGGCAAAGAACATGACTGCAGTCATATGAGTGACTCTCACTCATATGACTGCATACAGTAGAATGTCATTTAAAACCTGTCTTGTCATTACACTACCTTTAATTGGCACCACTGGCTACTACCATTCACTAGGGAAGAGTTTGGCTTACCTTATTCCGTGTCTGCGTCTGTCCAATGAGAATAAGAGCATTGGACGAGATAATGGAGAGGCAGAAGTTAATAAGGATGACTGAACGCTCAGACCGGATGTACCTGCAGGAGGATGAAAGAGACACCTATGAGTGAAACTAGCTGTCATCCCTGATGGACAACATCTCCCACCCCATGCAGCAGACTGTGACAGCAGCTCCTTCAGTGGGAGACTGTGGCACCCACGGTGTGGGACGGAGAGATTTCGCAGGTCTTTCCTCCCCACTGCTGTCAGACTTCATAATAAAGACTTTAACTGATCAAGCACACACATCCATACATATGCAATAATACTAAGTGCAATAATCCTTTCTGTCATCGTTGTATTTTTACTCAGTTGTATATAGTATTTGTATTTGTATTCTATTTTTATCTTATTGTATATTTATTTTATTTTATTCTACTGTATATAGTATTTTATTTTATTCTATTCTGTACAGTTGTGTACTGTATTTATTCTTATTGTATTCTAATTTTTGCCTCATAACTTTTGCACTGTCCACTTCCTGCTGTGACAAAACAAATTTCCCACGTGTGGGACTAATAAAGGTTATCTTATCTTATCTTATCTTATCTTAGCAGTCAGACCTACGGAATATATATATATGTGCTTTAGTTGCTAACAGATTGCCATGGTTACCTGTCCTTTGCTTGGAAGACTCTGACTTGTCTGCAAACATTCACAAACTACTCATCGAGCGGTAGCGGAAAGAAAGAGAGCAAAAAGTGCAATGCAAACCAAAAATAGTTGTGTTTTTTTTTGTTCAGCTGTAGTCAAAACAATCGCAGAGCAGAGAGGTTTTTGGTGTAGCAACCTCTGTTTTCACTTGCATACAGTCAGTCTCCAGCAAAAAAACTACCAGCTGCTTGGGGAATACACTTTTTCCCTAGAGGACTCCAAAAAGTCAGTATGGATAAAAAAAAATAAAACAAAAAAACAAAACTAGAATTAGGTGTTATATCATATTTCAGCTGCTTAGCCAATTAGTCCTCTAGTAAAAGAAAAACATGGTATATATTTTGTGACTTCAAAAATAGAAAAGATACAAAGAAATGCAAAGTTTGCTGTGGTACATGATAGCAAAGCTCACGTTTTTCAGTTTCTAAACTTCAAAAGGGGAAAACTAGAACTCTTTGTTGTTCTATACCTCCACCAACTGGTTCAGGTACAGTTTACATCCATTTCTGTCCAGACTCATAGATCAAGAGACTTAAGGATTTGACAGGATGGCACCATTACTCTCCCCATTCAGTATCTAAACAAATGTGAAATATAGGCTCGGTTTTAATGAGACGCTCTCTTTAGGCTTGGGTATCGTCAACCTGATTCAATGTGATCCCCGATTTCGCTTTGATTCAATTTAATTCAATTTTGACTCAGACAGTCAATAATATTATAATTATGATCATTTATCAGTACATATCCATATTTTTATATCTAAGTATAAAAACAAAACTGACACTTGTGAGACTTCATCAGAGGTTTAAACATCACAGCAGATGCTTTTGTGTCAAAGTAACACAGGATGAAACAAAAAAATATGAAGGAAATTTTCTTGGCCTGGCTTTTTATAGCAGATAACCGCCTTAAAAATATTCTGCAGTAGATCAAAAACTGAAAAAAAAACCATTAAACCACATATGAACATGTTGCTGAGGTGAAGCAGGGCAAAGTTCAAGAGGTTTTAATTACACAGCTAAGTGTTTTGCAGTTTGGCATAATTTATAAAAGTTTCAATTTCTTCGGTACTGAACAGCAGAAATGAGGTTTTCTTGCGGGAAGACAAGAAAAAAACTGTTGCCGATAACACTGTACACTACGGTAGTTTGGTGCTTAGTAAGCAAGCAAGTAATAGCGATAGAGATAAAAAATAGAGATTCTTGATGGTAAACTGGTCTTGAAGTATACTGAGAGAAAGAGCTGTGAAACAAGAGTGATTTTATTATGGTGTGAGCAAAACTGCCAAAGTAAGAGGGCACTTTTTACTATGCCTTTCAAACGTGAAGCGTAGTTTTGGTCTTCTTTTGTTGCTGATTCAGTAAATTTTGGTTGGAGATTGACGAAAAACCTGCAGCTTCAGAATCTGTGAGATGATGGCATGTCCACATACGTGCCGTGGATCTCGTTTTGTGTTTACATGTTTGAGCGGAATCCGTGTACCTGCTATTTTGGCTTTTTGGTGGTTGTTGAAATAGTTTTGTGAGCTTTACGCTGAGATTCTGGCGTTTCTGACATAATACATTTATATTTAAAAACCAAATCAGGATTTAATGAATGGATATTGCATTATTCAAACTAAAATCTATTTGAATCAGGAAAAAGCCACCCCTAGTTCTCACGACTCATCGAGTGATGCTACTAACCTGCCAATCGGTGGCATGCAGTCTGACGACGTCACATTTTAGGACATGCTCGGATTGCTTTGAACCCTGGGCGAGCAGGTACTAAAAAATACCTGGTATCAGGTGCTATGACCTAATGGAAAACTCTGAAAACTGTGGCGATCCAAGTAGTTACTAATGGAAAAGATACTGTAGGTACAGCTTTGGAAAGTAGAAGATTTTACATTCTCAATCTACACTGTTACATTAGATTTTGGCTCTACTGCTTATTTAAGAGCTTTTAATAATTTTGTAGGCTTTTTAATAAAATGAAACACAATCTTTGAAAATCTTAAAACCAGCAGAAAGCATGCTTTTAGTAGCACTGTCTTTTTGTCCTTGATAGATTTAAGTCAGATGGTTCATATCCTCCCACCTGATGAGCTGCTAGTCTGTTGTTAACACTTCCTCCTCACATTAATCACAGCCCTGTGCTAATATTTTTAATGCAAGCTGTAATATCTCACCTCCAGACAGACACATAGATGATGATGAGTAGCAGCAATGTCAGTGAAGACACTCCACAGCCTACAATCAGTGTCACAGACGGGAGTTGTGTCTTATCCATGTTCTGCAAATAAAAGGAAGGAGGACAAAAAAGAAAAATGTGAAATACAATCAAGATCTATTCCACTTTATCTGATAAAGTGAAAAGTGAATAATGAAAAAGCCCATTGCTGCAAACAAAGTCAGAGGGACTCGTCAGTGGGGTCTTGCAGATCTGTTGTGTGCACAGAATTTGACAAGAGCTGACAGCAGAAAAGAAAAATCCATGTTGGCTTGATTTGTTGAGTTTTCACCTCCTAACTGGGTCATCCATGGTTCAAATTCAGCGGAGTCCATTTTCCTGTTGTTAGGTAAATGTGTAAGCCAATACATTAAAGAGCCACTATCTATATTAAATTTATATGTAATATGGACGGATTTAGTTTTTATCATGTGTAACTCTAGCTAATAAAGCACCAGCACACAAAAAAACATTAAACTAGGACTTTGCGATATGACGATGGATGACGAAAATAAAACATCTACCGTTTAATATTATTTGCTATCATTTGTTTGGTGGTGTCACAAAATCCACTGTTTATGGAAATATTTTTTCATCATTTCAGAGAATACAAGCATGACCAGTGAAGGTGAGGTAGAACCAGGCAGCTTGAAACAGAAAGACCAGTCAAAACAAATTGAGGACCTTATTCCTAAACGAGGGGCTACCTCTGTAGCATGGATCTGGTTTGGTTATGAAAAGTCTGACATGGAGAAGAAAACTTTACTATGCAAACTTTGCCGCAAACAGGTCCCCACAACAGACTCCAACACAACAAACCTCTTCTACCATCTACGCAAGAATCATGTGAAAGAGTATGGAGAGAGTTTACGGATGAGGAGCAAAAAAGAGCGCTGAAAATAATCCTTAGACTCAAACATTAGAACCGGCTTTTCCCCGCACCACGCCGTGTAATAAATACTCATATATAGTTTCATGCATCAGTCAAAACACTCAACTCCAGGTACACAAGGTTGCCTGAGATTCACAGAATTTACAGAAAATGCTCTATTTTGTGATATATATTGTTATCAGGATGAGATTTTGGTCATATCGCACCGCCTTACTTTGAGCCTGGTTTAATGGCTGCACAGGATAAGATTAGTAGAGGTGTAGAGTAGGTAGTTACTAGAGGTGTAAAGGTTAGCAGAATGTCACTCTCTCTCTCTCTCTCGCTCTCTCTTTCTCACACACACACACGTAGAGATTCTGAAAGAATGCTCCTGCTTCTTTTCTGCTTTCAGTTTGACAGTAAGGTGACTTCAAGGTGATTTAGCAAGAAACCACAATACTTCCAATCAGCAGAAATGCACACACACCACCCACACACACGGACAATGTATGCATACAAAGTCAATTTCCATATTGAACAGACAAATTAAAATAAAGGAAAATGAAGACGTGACACCTTCGCTTTTTTCATTCCCAAAACCTTGTCTGCCACTGTCTTGGTCACCATAGCAACCATGTAACCATGTACCATCTGCAGCAGCTGTACAGGGAGTGCAGAATTATTAGGCAAATGAGTATTTTGTCCACATCATCCTCTTCATGCATGTTGTCTTACTCCAAGCTGTATAGGCTCGAAAGCCTACTACCAATTAAGCATATTAGGTGATGTGCATCTCTGTAATGAGAAGGGGTGTGGTCTAATGACATCAACACCCTATATCAGGTGTGCATAATTATTAGGCAACGTCCTTTCCTTTGGCAAAATGGGTCAAAAGAAGGACTTGACAGGCTCAGAAAAGTCAAAAATAGTGAGATATCTTGCAGAGGGATGCAGCAGTCTCAAAATTGCAAAGCTTCTGAAGCGTGATCATCGAACAATCAAGCGTTTCATTGAAAATAGTCAACAGGGTCGCAAGAAGCGTGTGGAAAAACCAAGGCGCAAAATAACTGCCCATGAACTGAGAAAAGTCAAGCGTGCAGCTGCCAAGATGCCACTTGCCACCAGTTTGGCCATATTTCAGAGCTGCAACATCACTGGAGTGCCCAAAAGCACAAGGTGTGCAATACTCAGAGACATGGCCAAGGTAAGAAAGGCTGAAAGACGACCACCACTGAACAAGACACACAAGCTGAAACGTCAAGACTGGGCCAAGAAATATCTCAAGACTGATTTTTCTAAGGTTTTATGGACTGATGAAATGAGAGTGAGTCTTGATGGGCCAGATGGATGGGCCCGTGGCTGGATTGGTAAAGGGCAGAGAGCTCCAGTCCGACTCAGACGCCAGCAAGGTGGAGGTGGAGTACTGGTTTGGGCTGGTATCATCAAAGATGAGCTTGTGGACAAGATAAATAGTAAAGTGGAAAACTGCTTAGCAGCAGATCTATGAGATCTATGGATGCTGTTTTCCACTTTACTATTTATCTTGTCCTATCCATGCACTGTGCTGCTATTTTCCTCCTCTGACATGTGAACCGAAATCAGTTGATTCTACTGCAAGTGCAAGAACCGATAAGCGGGACTGATAGGCAGGCAGATTAACAATTCCAAGGAATTGGACTACTGGGAACTAGTTTTCTGCAAAACCGGTTCTCTATCCCCTTCCCTAGTTGTAAGCCAAAATGCTTTGGCCTGATCAAAGCACATCACGCGATAAGGTTAGCCCATTACAGTAATATCTATAGCAGGGGTGAGGGAAGTTTTCCTTGGAGTGTATTTCATCTACTACTAATACCACAGCAGAATAGACAGTTCTCAACATGTGAGCTGGTTCTCAGGATACACCAAGATATGTAAGTTGTGGTTTACATATTCCCTTGGCAAGTTAAAGTTTTGTGGTTTGATTGAAGCTAGACCCCCTAAGCCTTTTATAGCTGTGTCGGCCAGTGCATCCGATGTAACTCCACTCTGACAAATAAGAGGAGCTACCACCAGTGGCAATCCCTTGTGACAAGGGAGGAGCTGAAATTTTTTTTTAGAACTGGCTCCACAAAAAAACCTAGATGACATGAAATTTGAAAATTAGAGTATCACTAAAGAGTGTAGGATTCTCATTTCAGGAAACATAAATGTCAATCTAACAGGACTGCATTGTTGAGAGAGATCAAACTGGACCAAAGCAATGGGGAGACACAGCAAGATTACCATCATTCAAGCCAAGAAGTTCAGTTAAAAACAAAAGGCATTTTAATGACATTTCCCACTGAAATGCGCCTATATTTAGTCGGTATAAACCAAAAGCTCTAGGAAGAAGAGACATTTACAGCAAAGAGTCAATACCCACCGACGTTATTATGATTGCACTAAAATTCCAAATTTGATTCAACAGAAATGAAGTGAAACAATTGTACACCCATTTCGTCATGGTAGGCGGTCTCTTCAGTGAATATGCAGGGGAATGCGTTTTAATAACAGATACAAAGTTATTTGCTGGAGTAATCATCCAAACCTAATGTGGCTGGATCAGTAGCTGGAACAGCTCATCGCTAATGCTGTGCTGTGTTCGGGTGAAGAAGATTAAGGTGAGATGAGGGTGCAGTAGTAGCAGTGAAAAAAGGCTTTGCAGTTGCTCACAGATGGAGGATGGCTGGACCTGAGGGGACCGGGACGCGAGGGGTTTCCGACCCCATCACATTTACCCCCACCCCTCTAGCAGAAGATAATTGGCTGAGTTTATAGCCTGTCTTGTCTCCAGGTTTGATGCGTGTGCCGGGGCCAAGTTAATTAAATCCTCTGATTAATCTGCACTGCAGTGAGTTCCTTCTCTAAAAGCAAAGTGGGAGAAAAAAAGATTACAAGTGCAGTGAAACAGAAAGGCGTCTGCTGAGACAGACAAACTTTTTAGTTCTTCCTCAGCTAACGACAGAACTTGCCTTGTACCAAAGCTCACACAGAGTCCAGATGAGAGCATTCCTGTCCACAAGAAAATGGCCAGACCACATAATTCCACATGAGCAGACTTTAAACACACCACTGACAAGTATGCAAAAAGCTAACAAATCAGATAAATGCTTTTTCACTGCACTGCACACATGCTACTTTATCTTCATGCTGGAAATAGATAATAAACCTGCACATACTTGGCTAGAAAACCAATCACAAAAAAGTGGCTTAGTCAAAAAATGAAAACACAGAAGGTTTCTCTTTCACCGATCATCAGATCATTTGCTTTCCATTTATTTATTTTTAGGTTTTCATATGACCACAAGACATCTTGATGTGCAAATCAGAGTACAGCTATGACTCCCATAACTGTAGTTCCACTTGATAGATAAAACATCAACAGATGCTGCCTCTCTAACAGCCTACAGCCCTCATACTATCTACCTATTTGTTACTCCTACAATGGGCTAATTGACGTGAGGCTTGTCACTGCGACTAGAGGCCAGGCTTATAGCATCCAGTTGATACCAGCACAGGCACATTCATTCATCCTCTCTCCCTACACTGCACACGGGTCTACCAATGGTAGCACACTGGGTTCAGAGGGCTTTGCCTTTGACTGCAGTGCATTTGTTCCCTGTTTTTCCTTCTAAAAGTCTGCAGTGAAGCTGGACTGAGCAAAACGCACACCAGAGGTGGCAGCTAGAGAGTAAATGATGTAGTAAGCAGAGGGAGAGAGGCAGAACTACAATGTGATGCGACATCAGAGAATGAAAAATGGTGGGATGAAATGACTGAGGGGTAGAGAAGAAAGAGATGGAAGTATGGGAGGAGCAAGGGGGGGGGGGGACAGAGGAAAAAAAGGAGGTTGGGGTATTTGTCATGCTGAGGCTGTAGAAGGCTAGCTGCAGACAGAGGCTGGGCCATTTAGAAGCTGCTATGTGTTGCATCAGGAATAATTCGAATGGCGGCCGTGGCTGTCTCGCAAAATAATAGAACATAGGGGAAAGGGGAAAAAAGAAGAGCATGAGAAATGAGAAAAGCTGAAATTTCTGGAAAAAGCACAAGCGGGAATTTAGCTTTCCTTAGGAGACACAATGCTTTCTGGAAACAACAGAATTCAAACAGCCTGTCATCTGCACAGGTGGTGGCAGGCTGCAGGGAGGCTGCAGCATGTTGAGGATATGCCAATATTAGTTTACTGGTAATTATTAGCTTAATTCATTATGTCACACATGTGAACAGAGCAAAACTAAAGGCCAAATTAGCATTAGACGGCAACAGGGGAAAAGTACCAACAGGAGAAGAAAGCTCTTTAAGTGATCTACTTTATATTTGCCGATTAATGAACATAGACAAAGCCAATAATGACCAACATGGTCCATAATACTAAGAGCAGTACAAATGATCAAATCGTGAACAGAGTGTAAGTCATCTACTACCAACACAACCACAACATGTTCTTTGTATTGTGACAAACATAATACGAACATAAGGCTTTATCCTCTCTCAGGAAACAGTACAGCAGTTCAGACCATCCTGTAGTACAACTGGAAGCGTGGAACAAGGCTTAAAAAAAACACACCAGCAGCAACCCAGGGGAAACACTATGCACTAGGGTTGGGGGATTGGACGAATATATCGACTATCAACAATAGCCAGCACGATAGCCTATCGCCGATAGTTTTTACAAGGGCAATTTAATTATTTATTTGCCCATGAATAAGTTTGCTATTAATGATGGAGCTAATAGAAGCAGTCAACAGGAAAAAATTAACTGCACCCTCTTTCATCTGCGAGTGAAATGCACCCTCCTCAGAGTGCGCCCAAATGCTTGTTGATGGAGCTGCAGAAGCTGGTGATAGCCTAGCATACTCAGCCGGATGGTGGACACGTACATGCTCATGCAAGTTAGCCGTGTTTGAGTACTTTGCTCACACTATACGTCTGCACAAGTGACACACCGCTTTGGTTACATCCTTAGGTTTACCTCTTTCATCTGGTTTAAAGCCAAAGAAATCCCAAATTGGCGACTCTATTAGGGCTGCCACAAACAATTATTTTGATAGTCGACTAGTCACCGATTATTTTTGCGATTAGTCAACTAATCAGATCATGCGTCCATTGGACTATATAACTATCATTAGCTTACAGATTTAAGTGTTTAAGGTATGTGCTAACTAAAAACAAAGACAAGATATTAGTTTATAAAATTTTAATGAAATTTGCAGATTGTTTCGGCAGAGTTTAATAAACTCAGCCGTCTGCTCCTTGCTATCTAAAATATAACAGGACACCGGAGTATATTCTCGAGCATCTCACACTTCTGATAATCAGTTTTCTGCTTGACATTTATTCTGCTGTGTAAAAACTATAACTTTAATCTCAGCCAAACAATTTACTCAGGAACAAATAAAATACTGAAAAAAGCCAAACAATAACATTTTTAAGTTATCTAAGTGACTTATATATATCATGTTTAACCTGAGTAGCGAAAGACGGTGGTGGGTTTGAAAACGATTTGCCGGGAGTCCGGTGTTCTCACCGGCTCTAGTGAGCCTTGAACCCCAGCTAGCTATCGAGCTGGTGGGTAACAGACGTCTCGGAAAACGTCGGAGCGCTTTTGAAAATATGTGGTGTCTTGATAAACTGAGCAGATATTTGAAATTTACACAGCTACATTATTGCCTGAAAATATCTTAAACGTTTATTTTGTGACCCAGAAAGAATAATAAGAGTAATATTAAAACTAATTAGCTGCCGCCATTGTTGGAAACTGAGCAGGGCCGCGCTATGAATTCTGGGATAGGTTGGGCCACGAAGTATACACCCGACCCATCCTTCCAATTTGGGGAAATGAAGGGCGCATTTGTCGGCCGCATTTGTCGGAGTCTTTGAATTTGGACAGTCTTTGTCATGTCGCTGTAACGTAATCAGCCTACAAATGCGGGTACAGGAGGATGCGGTTCCTGAATTTGGACACAGCTACGATACCGGACACTGCTTCTTCTTTTTCGGGGTTTAACGGCAGCTGGCATACTTGTACATGCAGTGCTGCCATCTTCTGTTTCAGTCTGTTATTACACTCTTACACTCTACTACTTATTCTTACTCTTTTGGGATAAATGGTAAAAATGGTAAATGGCCTGTATTTATATAGCGCTTTACTAGTCCCTAAGGACCCCAAAGCGCTTTACATATCCAGTCATCCACCCATTCACACACACATTCACACACTGGTGATGGCAAGCTACATTGTAGCCACAGCCACCCTGGGGTGCACTGACAGGGATGACTAATCGTGGCAGCCCTAGACTCTATTTTTTTTTTTTTGTGCTGTCAGCATTAATGCGCAACTAACGCGATTATCAATTAACTCATCTGTACATGCAGTGCTGACATCTTCTGTTTCAGTCCGTTATTACACTCTTAAATCCTACTACTTATTCCTGCGTCTTTTGGGATCTTACAAAGCTTCAAACAACGCATCGACTATAAAATTAGTCATCGACGATTTTGTTGTTTCAGCAACATTAAATTTAAAAACTGTACTTTTGAGTTAAAATATATATTTATAATTTTAATAAATGACAAATTAAAAAGGCATGAACATTTTTTGTATCGAAAAAATATTGAACCGTGACACCAAAGTATCGAACTGAACCGAACCGTGAATTTTGTGAATTGTTGCACCCCTACTGTAGACCAGCGGTCCCCAACCCCCGGGCCTCGGACCGGTACCGGTCCGTGAGTCGTTTGGTACCGGGCCGCGAGAGTTGAGGCTCAGGTGTGAAATGTATGGTTTTCAGGGTTTTTATTGGTTTTCAGCGTTATTTTGTTATCGTTTTTATCGTTAACTCGGTTTTCCTGGGTCTTTTCACGTGTGTTATGAATAAATCTTCTTTTTTTCGGTACCGGTACTAGTTTTATTTTGTTGTATTTATCCGCGACACCTTAAAGGCCGGTCCGTGAAAATATTGTCGGGCATAAACCGGTCCGTGGCGCAAAAAAGGTTGGAGACCGCTGCTATAGACTATGCCATTATTTTCCCCTCTGGCACACAAACTGAAATCAGCAGACTGCAGCGCAAGTGCAAGTGGAACTGATAACCGGAATCTAACAATTCCAGAGTATTGAACTACTGGGAACCAGTTCTATACTGGTTTTCCATTCTCATCCATTCTGCAATAGGATTTGTGCTAGTGAAGGATACTAATGATTGACATATGATAGAGGGAGAAACAGGGGTGGACAATACAGCCTTTACATTATATTACAATATTTCAAAGAAATCTGCAATGCTATTTCTAATAATATAGAAAAAAAGCCCCAAAAACGTGTGTTTTGCCAGCATTTTATCAGCTTATTAAAGGGAGCAACATTTAGCAGTGCAAACAAAATGAAGGGCATTTTCCATCCTTCTTTTCTGAAGAGTTACTGTCATTGATCACAGACTGCTTAATTGAAAGTCTGAATCTATTGCTTTAAGGTGCCAGAAGAAGCAGCAGCAGAATTATAGAGCAATAATAGCTTTATACCAAATGTAAACACAAAAGTAGTTGTAGTAGTTTCCTGTGAATTTATTACATATTGATTATTAAATATTACAACTTATTAGTAACTATAACGCTACATGACTGCTTAACACTTAAAGTAAATTATATATGAAAACTAAATTATCTTTATCTGGTAACTTTTCAGGAGAGTGTGGAATATTATCATAGGGTGGAGTGTTTTAACTAGCTGCTTATAGCCCTCCTTTACCGTCATGCATCAGTGATTTCCATCCACTGTTTGCACTTCCTGTCATACGCAAGGCAACAAGTGAGTACTTCAGTAATGCTTAGCTGAGATATTTGTTTAGTTTTGGGTCACACATCATCAGCTGCGTTTATTTCATTCTTGCATTTGACTGAATTGTCAGAGATGTTTGTTGTTTCCACCTTTAGGAACTGTTCTTATTTTGAAAATAACTATGCTTGATTGGATGTTGAAGTAGCTCCATTTTCAGATGCTAGATTGTCATCAAAAGCTCCCCAACATTTCCGAGCTTGTCTCGTGGTTGTCGCTGCACGATGTCGTTGCAGCACTGATATCCAGAAATGTAAGTTTTGTAAGTTTTACATCACATAATAATTATACCTGTGTTATAATAGACAATATTATATGGCACAGCACTAAGAAAAGTGTTAAAAGATGACCTATAAATCCAGAGACAGAAAGCTAATATCTACAGTACGTGTGGTAGCATTGTAGTTTAATGGCTTGAGTTAAGAAACTTGCCTCACTACTAGAGCCATGTCATATGTGAAATGGAGTTAAGATCGATAATGAGTGCAAGGCTCTCTGCAGATGGCCGTCAGCTTTCAAATTTACGTGTCCACAAAATTCTCAGGATTTTACAGGCTTTTAGTTTTTAATGCACCAACTACCCATGTGCCATTCAAGCAAACAAGCAAAGAACTAGAACAAGAATGACTACCAGTCCACAGCCATCATAATTCAAGGTATAAATGAAGGACTAAAGAAATGACCTCAGATCCTCAGTGTCATTACTATTCTTCACCCCTATAAATTCTGCCTGCTGATGCCACTAAGGGAAAAAATAAAACAACAAAATGATTAACTGTCTTTGCCTCGCTGATATGAAAAGAAATATTTTGGGGTAAAGAACTGTCTATGGGCTAAAAGGAGAGCTCTTGGCCCAATTTCTAATTATAGCTGTAATTGTTTAGTAACTAACAGTTAATTATTTGAAAAAATATTACCAGATTAATCATAAAAATCTCCAGCTGAATATTTATGCATAAAAGATGAATTTCATAGGGTTTCAATTACCTCTCCTATACACCGTTGAAAACATTTAAACAGGGTGTGCTATTTTTACGTACGCAAACACATAGAGATTATTTTATCTATAAAAAGTTAAAAAGACATAACTATCTCACAAATTTAACAAATTTTCTCACATTTTTATATATATATATATAAAGTCTAAGACTCAGAGATAGCACATTTCTAATGACAAAGTAGCAAATTCTCAAATTTGACAAGTTGGACAGTGAATATTTGGCATGTTGATTAACTAAATGTTTTAAATTATTAACTGATTTTTAAACTATTTGGCCTTTTTCCAGGACTAAATTAATAAAATGGAAGCTCATTTTTACAATGTGTTTAATTCAGATAATACATATTATACAGCGATTTTTTACATGTCTCCACAGACACACTTGGATATCAAAAAAACAATCGACTCTTAAGGCCTTTTTGTTGTTCTACTGTTTCTTCCTAAGCAAGACGGTTTGCTCCATACTCGCACTGTGCCCAGTGTGTCAGCTTGTAACTTATCAAGGTGTGACCTCCTGCTTTTTCCTCCTCTCCTCCCTCAGCCAAGGTCCTGTCCAGATAACTGAACGGCTCATCTGGAGGTTGAGAGGAGCGAATAGATTGTCCTCATTTTTGATCCCTGTACTGATCAAGTTACAATATAACATGAATCATTAAACCTACAAAATAAGAAAAGCAATTTCATTATATTATATTAAAATATAGCAGTGTCAAACATTTCTACTGAACACAAAGGATTCAACTGATTTAAAAGACATTATCAAAAACTTGCGATTTAATGGATGTTCCAGTGTGAAAATTCTACCTGGTCAACAACACCGTGCATCTCTATCATTACTGGACTGGCTGTGATGCATCAGAAAAATGCAATCAATGTCTAAGTACCAAAAACTGGACTTCTTCCATTGGATACATGACCCTTGCATCAAAAGTCCTGGCATCAAGGGTCAGTCCTTGTAAAAGAAATGGTTTCCCTTTTCATAACAGCTCTATAAAAGAAAGGTTTTAATTACTCATCCATATAAGTACCAGTAAGATAAGATACCAGTAAGATGTAAAGTCACTAGGACTCTCCTGCTTATTCTCGCCTTTGAACTATACACGTCTCAAGCAGTGCTTAATTATTAGTCTGTTAGTTAGTTAGCAAGTATCCATGCCCAATCATGCCCAGTGGGCACTACTACTTTTTCAAAATCTCTTTCACACATGAACCAAGTCCCAAACCAAGGTACCTACCAACATGACTTTTGTTTACTATTACAATTTTAAATATCAATAAGCTATGCTAAACTAACCACAACCACACTCCATCAGCACCTTTCATCCCAGCTCTTCCCAGTTCAATCAAAACCTGAATTAACTTATACGTGGTGGCTGCGCTATAGCCAGTCTGGGTTTTTTTCAGCTCTTCCCCTTGGCTTAGCCTCTTTCTCTAAGTCGTTCAGGCAGCATGACGGGCAGCCTGCTGCCTCCTGTATCTTTAAGAAAGCCTCTGTGCCCATGTTGTTACCAGGGCAACTAGTGAACAAACTGCTTCTGAGGCAATTTCCAGTCTAATAATAACTAATCGGTCTAAATGAAAAATTGCCACAAAGACACAGCCCTGTGCCCACAGAAACTGGGCCACGTTTGAGTCACTGGGATTCGGCTGGGATTTCTACAGACACATAGCTGACTGCTGAGCCCAGCTGCAGCCACAATGGAAGGGCATTGTGTTCTGTGTCCTGCTTTACCTCCAAGTCTGGGTAAAATGTGTCCTGCTGCTTGTTGTTGTAGTACAGATTATGGAATTGCCATGCAGCACCTTCTCCACTGGGCCTGTGATAACCATGGAGACACAACTGACAGGCTATTATGGGAAAATATGCTAATGTGAACACCAATTGTTGGCGTTTACCTAAAATAAGAAAATTAAGGAGGGGTGTGGAATTTGAGGGGCATGCAGTTATGATCATCAGCTCTAACATGATTTGAAATCCTACTCATGGTGTCATGTGTGTGAATATCTGAGAGCAGAGACCACAGGTTAGCACGGTGCTGCTCCTCCTCTTGGAAGAGATAAACAGCCACATAAGTAAAGACACCCCCTAAATAAAATCCTTTTTTTGGCAAGCCTTTAATAACCTTTTGCAGCATGGCTTTGGCATGTCGAGACATAGAAAAGGAAGGAGGGGGAAAGAGGGAGGATCTGTTGATATGTAATGACAATGACGCCCTTTAGAGAGAGAGAGAGAAAAAAAGAAACAGCTGATGCATTCTCAAAGAACCCCACAAAAACACATCCCGTCTCCGATACCTTTATGGAAGTCATGGGAGGTTGTCGGACTTACCATTTCGGGATTTAGCCGTGCTAAAATGGCGAAGGTGGACAGTCTGTCACAAGAGCATTTGGTTCTGAATGAGTCGACAAGCACGGTTTTGCAGCCCCTGGCAGACCAGGATCCCAGCAGAGAGGAGCTGAACGAGAGAAACACGCGCGCGCGCGCACACACACGTACACACACAGAGAGACACACACACAAGCACAAAGAGAAAAGCGATGCGGTGAATATAAGAGAGCCCCGGCAAATTAAAGAAAGCAAAGAAAAAGGAAAAAACGGCGGTTCAAATCCCACCGCGTTATCCCGGCTCTTTAATCCACTTTACATCTCTGCCGCTGCAGCAGGCACGCGCACACAGCGGACTGGAGGCGACGATGAGGCGCTACAAGGCGGCGTGCTGCAGCTCTCAGCCCGGACACATTACAGAAACACACTGCCAACACTCACATCTGAACCACTCGGGATCATTATCATTATTATCATCGTTGTCATTATTATTATCATTATTATTATTAAAAATAATAATAATATTAATAGTGACGTGTTGTTTCAAGTGAGCTAAATATTAGCCATTACAATATTGTGCTATATGTACTATGCACAATGTATATACAGTAGAGTTCTTTATTTAATGTAATTTTTTTTATCATAATGTTAAAATTCCCATGCATGCCTCATATAAAAAAGAGGCAACAAATTATGCAATTTCTGATGGGAAACTGGTGCATGCTGGGAAAACAGCGCTGCAAACATGGAAACATGGCGTGTTGATCAAGATCGCTGTTAATTAATACAGCGATCAGTGCCCTATGACGGTGGATCAGTGGCAAGTTTGGAAACAACTGGAATTATTTTAATACCTAACGTGAAATACGTTTGTATTAAGTTATATTGCGGCTCATTCCTGTCTACAGTCAATGCCTGCTGCGTTAATGTTTTTTTTTCTTTTTTCTGGCCCTATTGTTTAACGATAATACAATTTGAAAGCCTGTTATTAAAAAGTACACCAAAGCATGAGCAGAAAGCAGTGCCACTATCATGGAAATCTGGCCCAGTGATCAATACCACTGCATCTTTTGTAACATAACATAACCCAGTAACATTAATGAGTCACAGCTCTTCACAGTTGACAGCAGATCAAAGCAGAAAGAAAAATAAAGAAAGAAAACTGACCATTACATGTATATCAGTTACACCTGCTTATTTCCTGCCATGGCTGTTCAGAATGCCTGCTGTGGAAAAGGGCCAGTAAAGTAGTAGCGACGAAGTATTTTAATGTGGAATAGCTGATATAGAGTACAGGTGGGCACACCAAGAGTAATTTTTTTTTACACTAGCATAAAAACAGAAATGTATATGTTATTCTATCATACTGCAAAAATATGCAAAGAGTGGCATTGGTGTAAGTGTTGGGAATAAATTTATTCTAAATGTGAACTTAAAATATATCAGTTATTTTTTTAGCAGCTTGTTTGTGGGTTGCTCTGCCATCCTTTTTAATCCTGTAATGGTTCTTGGGTTGCTCAGCAGTATGGTTTGGGTCAACATCTATTCGCAATTTGAAGCACCAAGCCCGAGAGTCACATTAGCAGTAAAAGTTAGGGACTTTTATCCAACAGCAACCATAAAATGGCCATGGCATAATGTTACCTGCACCTTGTTTGACAGAATATAATGGTATGCTTCAGATCATGAGCTGTTCCTCTCCCTATTTTTCTCCTCCTATCATTCTGTTACAAATAAATCTTGGTTTAATATATAAGAGATTTGCTCTTCAGAGCTCTTTTAGATGTTTTCAGGTGAAGTCTAATATACACCTCTGTATTTACATTCCTGAAAGGATGAAAGTGTCTTAACTAAATACTTTGATGACACACTTACCTCTTTGAGAGTGGACTTGACTTGGTTAAATGTTGTGGGAGGGGTTATTTTAACTTGGAAAGAATTCTGTGATCATCCACTTTAGTTTTCTCGTGTCTGGGCCTTTTAGTGTTGCTGAGTTGACCAGTTAATTCCATCTTTTTAAGACTGTATGAGATTATGGATTTGTTGACATCTAAAGTTTCTTCTACTGCAAACACTGTTTCTAACAGTTATACTCTTGGTTCTGTATGATGTCACAGGGAAGGATAGGGCAACACGTTCTCACTCGTGTTGGATAGGGAGGCACACAAGCTCAACCCACTTATTTTTCATTTTGAACATGCAGTAGTGTCAAAAGGCTGATGTTTTGCTGGTCAAATCAAAGCAGTCTGACACACTCTAGCTTCACGGTTTCATAATTTGACATCTCTGGTAATTAGATAGCAAAACTCCATTTGACCAGGCTCCTGACAAAGCCCTGCTTCAGTGCACACAGAAATTTAGACACAGTCAAACTGATGAAAAAGCAGCTGAATGTTAAGAATGATGAACGGAAACCAAGCACCAAACTACAGCTGTCAATTGGCAGAAAATAAATTGAGACCAATATCAATAATTATTGATTGTTTAAGTTATTTTTCTTTTCTTTTTTTTACCTCTTAACATTCCATGTAGCATTTCTGTAAAGAAAGGCCAAAATCCCTCCTGAAAACCTGCCTACTAAGTCATGTTTTCCTTGAGGATTAAATACTAATTTCACTCAATAGCATACAAATCAATTTAGAACTTACATGTAATGTGTTTTTTTGGTTTTACTTTGAGTTGATATTCTCTCCCCAATGAAATAAAAGTACCATAAATATTAGAAACTGTTCATTTCTTTGTATTTAAATTTATAAATTTAAAGTGAATGTCCTCATATGTGGATGTCATTTTTATCAGAAACAAAGATCAGGTAAAAAAAAATCAATCAGGTAATTCTTTGTTTTTACATTCATCAGGTCCCAATCAGCCCAAATATCAAAGAGAAATAAAAAATGCACGCCATGAAAGCGTTTGGGTCTTAGGAGGTTAAAGCTGGATTTTTAAAAAAAAGTGTTTTAAGTTACAGTTATTAGAGCACAAGTAGCACCATTTTGTGTGAGTACAGAATATGACGTCACTGGGTTGGTTAGTGGCAACTAAATGGCAAACAAGGAAGTTGATATTAAAAAGGAGTTTGTGGGGATCACTTTGGTGTTGCAGCAAAAAGTTTTTATGTTAAAAACTGAGGAAAGATTGTTCAGTTTCACTTTTTTTTCCCCCCCAAGCAAAAAGTGGTTCTTCAGTGTTGCCTAGCTACTCTGAAAGGGGAAAAGCCACTAGTTAGCAGTAATGTTTTTGTTTGCAGAGAACTTTATAAATGGGGACCGTGTGGAGGAGAGTGTTTGAGTCAGGTTCACTGGTGGTTCACCAGGATGACCAGCTGACTGTCACTGTCCCCCGTGTTTGTTTTCTTTCCTTGTCAGATCCGGTGTACAGACAGAGGCACAATAAGGCACAATAGCTGGCACAGCATGTGTCCACAAAATGTGATCAGGACTGCTTTCAATGTGTGACTTAACACCCAGTTATATAATAAATGTATTTTTTCCTGAGAAGATGCTGATGGATGTTGATTGTGCTTAGGTGAATTGTGGTTTAATGTGATAACCTGTTAATTTGTTGCATTGCTTAGGAAAAGATGGTCTTAATCGCAGTATAACTGGGAGTTAAATTAGTCCTAAATAATGCTGATCTCATCTTTTCGACACATGTTCTGACAGATGATTGCGTAGCTGAAAAGTTCCCATAGATATAAGTTGCTTATCCCTCATACTGAAACTGGGCTTTTGTCACTTGGTGGTAGCTCTGCCTTTCCTTGTGAAATAGAATTCTCAAAACCACGGCTTCTGTTGTGTGTACAAGCTTATGTAGACTGAATCTGAATGTACTGTGCTTTTATGGTTGCTATTACTCCTTTAGGCCAGAGATGCCACTGTGAAACAGGCAAATGAGGAGGTTAGAGAAGAAGTGGAAGAGTGTGATGTAATCACTTTAACATTAAAGTGTGCCTAACAACGAGCCATTGTGTTTATATACAAACACAACATCTTCCTCATTCAGTAATAATGAAAACAAACATACAATTGTGAGACAAACCAAATGTTATCATCATCATCATATTTTCACTGTTTGTCATGTACCCCCACGTGCATTCAGCTGCATTCAACTAAAATAACCCTTACACTAGACCTAATTACGGCAACTCTTAAATACTTGCAACACCATTAGGTCTGGTGTTCAGGCACCTACTTTAGGGCATAAATAAAGTAATATTATTTGTCATGTAGACATTTTAAAAATCTAGCTATTTGCTGAACTGTCCAGAACCAAATTTTGCTCCTACATAGATCATCCTTGTAAAAGCACACTATATTTTCTTAATGCTGGCATTCACCTTACTATCCATGTGGCCAGTTCTTGGCAGAGGACACTGTTCCATGCAGGGCTGCTGGACCAGCACCTAAATTATCCAATTAGACAGTGGGGGCAAAACTGTCCGCAGGCCATGGTGCGGCTCACAGAAAGACTTAATCACATCATCTGCACAAAGAAACTGCACTCATTCCTAATATATTGGATTTCTGTTAGAGGTGATGTGCTAATGTCAGCACTGAGTCACCTCCTGAAGCTAACACATAAACAAATACACACACACACACACACTCTCTCTCTCTCTCTCTCTCTCTCTCTCTCTCTCTCTCTCTCTCTCTCTCTCACACACACACTCTCATTTGTCCTTTCACTTTATTGGAATTTATTCAGCATACCTATTTGCCATACAATAACAGACACACTGTAAGCCACAAATGTCTGCGAGAGAGTTTATTTCTGATTTTAAACATCTCTCTTTAACTGTGCGCATTTAGCATGTGGCCAAAATGCAGCCTTGTTTCTCTCTCTCTTTTTTTTGGTGGAATATTTATTGTACAGTTGACTCATTAAAGGAAGACAAATCTGTGATTGTCACAGATACCAGATCTCAGTCCATACTAGATTCCATTTCATTCTATGCAAAATTAAGCTGTTCTGGAGGCTAATGTGCGAGCAACACAAGACAGTAGATGAATGAGGGTTTCCAAAGTTGTGTACAACTTGGATGGATCACTTTGAAGGTGCCAGCTGGTCATTCGCAGACATTCCTGGCTCCAGTTCAGCCAGGTGACCTTCTACTGTATCTACTAGCTAGTCATATGTAAGTTAATGGTGTTCTTCACTCTCACTGATAATGTCTTCAGTCATTTGTTGGAAAGTTTATCACAGGTCCTGCAAGTTCCAACCTAATTGGCTCTGGGAGAAAAAGTAATTGCTCCCTTGGTACAATGGAATTGATTTGCTACATTAAATTAAATTTACCTGTGATTTACTACATTATTTGGAGAGCTGAGTTCAATTTCATTGACAGTTCACTATAGTTGACTATGCTTGACTATAGTTCTTGTTGCTCACAAGAACCATCAACAACCAGCTGATAGGTAAAAGGGCAGTTACTTTTTCACACTACATCAGATAGCTTCAAATAGCTATTTTCCCTTGATGAATCAAATAATTAGAAAATTATGTTTTGTACATACTCAGGTTGTATCTGTCTAATATTAAAATTTGTTTGATGATTTGAAACACGTGTGTGTGACAACTATGGAACAGAATAAGAAATTAGGAAGGTAGGGCATTTTTCACAGCAGTGGATACATTAGCTTAAACCTCTGAGGACTAAGCTATCATAGGCTGTAACCATTCCATATTATTTTCTTTGTTCCCTGATTGCCAAGACAATAGAGATTGTCAGCCACCAGGAACAAATTAGACTTCTTGGTTGCAATGCCAATCAAACTCTCACTACAATTGCAGTGGGACTAGAAATAACTAAAACCAACTAAAGCTAAGTATAAACTACAGGCACTTATAGCACACCACTGTGCTCCATGCTATACTCGGGGCATACTGGCTGTGAACGGAGGAACAAACAGTTGTTACCTTGCTGTATTTGTTTCAGTACCAAAGGTAACAATAACACTTCAAGTAGTTTGTCCAGCAGAGTATTAGACAGTCACATAAGCAAGGAGAGTTTTCCTCACTCCCAGGAGGTCATTGATGATTGGATTAGGGCTAACAATGTAGCAGCATCAACTCTCCTTTTCATGTGTGGCGTAACCAGGGTACACCCCAACTGTCTCAGGTAGATCTGGTGGTGTTTCCAATGTTCTGATAACTTCCAGGCTGGGACGTTCCACATCACCATGATGAATGCAGCAGTGGAATCATTCTTCAAAATACCTGACAGAGCGTCCTTACCCTTATTGATACTGCATAATACTTTAACTGAGGAGCCATGGCAAAAATTTGAAAATTAAATACTTCCATTTATTAAAAGTGAACAGGCAAAACTGGGTACTTCTGACTGGATTAACAGTCAGAAACAGAAAACAATAACGTGACATTATGAAGAATAACAAGGTTTTAAAAACTGAATAATAGGAAAAAAACATTTGTGATATATGACAAAAAAAATACAACTCTGGGATCTGCACAGACGGCAGTGTCATTGCTAATGTTTATACCTGTACAGCCACGTTAACACAATGTGCATTTACATTTCTTGGGAGCTGCATATCAGATAGCAGTGCAGATTACAACACAGAGCTTCAAAATGGTTTAGGTTACATCTGTGTCTTCAGGCTACTTTTTGTTGATATGTTCACATAACAACTGGATCTGATGTCAATAACATTTGTGGTTGTACTTGTTGTGTTGTCTTAAGTGGCCAATTAATAAAAATTTAAGAAGTAAAAGATCTAATCTGAAACTTCTCTGTTGCAGCGCCGATGCTTTGGAATAACCTTCCTCTCCATATTAGACAGGCTACATCAGTGCCAGTTTTTAGGTCTTTATTAAAAACCTATTTTTATTCCCTGGCTTTTAACTCTGTGGGTAACTAACATTTTTTTTTTTTATTGCTATATCTGGTTTTATTACTATGTGCATATTAGTAATGTACAGCACTTTCGTCTACCAGGTGTGTTTTTAAAGTGCTATATAAATAAATGATGATGATGATAATCTATACAGACCATATACATGCCATACACAGGCTGGCATGCTTAGAACATGCTTGATTAGCATGTTCTGACTATAAACACAACAGTGTGTTCCCTGTAATGCAGTCTCTTTCTATTCAGAGACACATGTAAATAAATATGCCCCCTACCCCTATCCACTAATCTTCACCTTCCCTTGTATTACAGTAATTGATGAAAACTCCAGCCCAACATCTCTGATGAATTGAGGCAGCTGCTCAACATCAGCATCAACTCTGTAAATTAACTGAAACGGCAAGGTTGATTTGTATGGTCAAAAGCAAGGTTAGTGTTTATTGGCTAGAGTCTGGTAAACAATGTTTAGAGAACACACTAAAAGCTCTTTCCTCTGATTTAAAAAAGAAAAAGAAATAAAATCTTTTCTCCTGTGTTGCTGTGAATGGTTGAAGGTAAAGCTAAAGTTTTTTTTTTTGTTTGTTTTGTTTTGTTTTTTCGATATATTGCACAATTCAAACATAAAATGCTCTTTCATTCCAAAAATCTTCAGACTATTAGCTGTTTAGTTTTGTTTTCAGTTCCAGTCTGATCAGATATAGGCACCAGTCTAGTTTCTGGTTACATTTTTGTTTTTCAGCACAGAAAATAATTTCCATATTTTATGGAGAAATGGAGAATGTGTTAGCAGAGAAATAATAACTACTGGACAAATAATCTAGCTAGACTATAGACTATATACAGGGAGTGCAGAATTATTAGGCAAATGAGTATTTTGTCCACATCATCCTCTCCATGCATGTTGTCTTACTCCAAGCTGTATAGGCTCGAAAGCCTACTACCAATTAAGCATATTAGGTGATGTGCATCTCTGTAATGA
>NW_024582954.1:102584-116893 GCF_018398535.1 Haplochromis burtoni
TAATAGTCACCTGCACACACAGATATCCCCCTAAAATAGCTCAAACTAAAAACAAACTAAAAACTACTTCCAAAAACATTCAGCTTTGATATTAATTAGTTTTTTGGGTTCATTGAGAACATGGTTGTTGTTCAATAATAAATTTATTCCTCAGAAATACAACTTGCCTAATAATTCTGCACTCCCTGTAGACTACTAGACACGTGTTTTTTTTCAACCTATTTCCCTTTCAGGCAAAACTTCTGTGAAAAGACACTGAAAGACTGTTGACTTCTCAAAGCAAAAGTTGAGATTTGGTGGGAAATTGAAAGCTGGAAAGCTGCCTTCACAGGTCATTGCAAAGATATCTTGAAAAAGATGTTTCCTCTAAATCTGGTTGACAGTGAAAAGACACTTTTCTCACTCAACGCCTCTGCAAACTTCTAACAAGCCAATTGAAACCCACAACATTCACATGTGGGATGAAGTTCTGACTGTCAGAAAACGCTCAGGAAATAAGCTTACTGTGTGGCACACAATAACACATAACCCTACGAAAGACAGTTTCCTTGTAGATAAATCTCTCTCTCTCTCTGTCCCCTGTGCACTGCCTGGATTGACCAAAAAAAGAGTCTATGACTCATGCAATGCCTAGAATTATAAAAGATCAACATGACCCTAAGAGCCTTTATCAAGAACTCATGGGGATGTGGCAAAAAACACTAAAGGCCAACTTTGGCCAGTTGCAAAAGTCACTATCAAGTGCAGATCTACCAAAAGGATGCTCTGTTCCCATTGCTTTTCTATAATGGCCTGAAACCCCTCAGTGAAACCACTGACAAGCCTGGCTATGGATACCAACTGCGGAATAGAGCAATCATCAGTCACCTTCACTGATCCACTAGGATCTACAGAAGGGAATGTCACTGGGACTGGAGAAGTGTAGTCGTATGGTAACAAAGACAGGGAAGGTAGTCAGAACTGAGGGGATTGCAATACCCGAAGGAAACACTGGAGACATTGATGACAGCTACAGATACCTGGGAATCCCATAGGCAAATGGGAACCATGAAGAGGCCGGTGATGAGATACCCTGCTGGGATAATAAGCTGGCCAAAGGAAGAGATAGGAAGCCACTTACATCAAGACAATATACTTAATGAATATCTCAGGCAGCAGAAACCAAAAAGAGAAGAGGAAACATCATAGAAGGACTGGCCCCTGCACAGTATTTAGCACCGGCAGACAGAAGAAGTGGCTGATATTGAGAAATCCTACTAGTGACTAGACAAAGGTGGACTGAAATATAGCTGAGCCACTAATCATGCATCAAAGGAACAAGCTCTGAGCACAAAAATCATAGAGGCTGGGATCTACCACACCAGAACCCCAGGTGAATGCGGTGCAGAGATGCCCCTGGGACAATCTCACACATAACGATAAGACGCAAGTTTGGAGCAGGCGGGCCATAAATGGAATGCCATAACCAAGCGTCTGGCATAGTAGAGTATGAGTATGGCTTGGAAGTGCTGAGATCAAAATGGGATATGTTCGTTAGATTGGTAGAGAATGCCTGAGCAAAGATCCTGTGGGGCTTTCAGATACAGACAGATAAACTTGTATCTTCCTCAATGCCTTTTTTGTACGCTCCCAGTTGGCCAGCCTATTCAACCCTCTGAGGTCCAACAACCTTTTAACTCTTATCCTTCCCCTAGAAAATAACATAAGCATGGCGATATTGCAATAAGAGAATAAGTAATGCCTTTTCATTTTTAATTAAATGCTCTCCAGGGTCTTGAAAGCCAAAGAACAAAGAAAATAATAATTTTAATTGACAAAGAAGATGCTCAGTTTTTTTTTTGAAAGTCCACCTGCCCCACTCCACTTTATAGAAAAGCTATACAAACAGGAGAATACAGTGAACAGTGTGTATCACTGGCAGAGTGTCTGAGCTGCCATTCACGGCAATATTATTCTGATGCCAATTAATATTTAGTATTTATAGCACATCAGGAAAACGTATACTGTAAACAAAGTAGTATTAATGCCAACATGTGTGAGACAGGGAGACAGAGACTGCTGATGTTCTTGTTATTGATTCCAGGAGATTGAAGCCTGATGCAAGTGAAGGCCCAGGCAGCTTCAACGCTCTTATCAACATGACAAGGACGTCTCCTCATATTCCAATTTCTCTCCCAAATATTAAGTCATTAATCATAGCTCCTGTCCTAGATAGATTTTAATTTCGCATAGAACGTCTCTTCCCCCAACCCCGTACCCAAACACCACAAGATTGGATTCTTTTGTCCTTTCTGTGTTCCTGCTTTTGTCTCTGTCGTCATTTAAGCTTGCTGAATATGGTGATATCTACGAGGTGATTATGATCAGTTTGGTCAAAATAAAACTCTTATAGATGCTGGTTTTGAGTAGATATTAGACAGATAAAAATGTACCACTATTTATCACATTAAAGCTTGCATTCATAACATAAGAATTTGGCCTAAACAAATTTAGTTTCAGGGCTGTGTGAAAACTGGGAACAGAAATTCTGCACAGGAGGCACTGACTTTCGTGCATAAAAATACAATTATTTAGAGAAAGAAGCAGGATTATTTTAATAAGAAAAGTTGTTTCCATGAACTGAAAATGTCTTTTTTTGGCAGGGGAAATAATCAATTTAAGAAGCTGTTCAGAAAATTATTGCAAAATACCGTCATATTAACATGTATACTTTCCTTTAAAATCGGTTTGGGAATAAGACTTGGCAAAATAATCTGCGTGTGCTTTCGTGTTTATTTTGCCCCAGGTTTCTACACACCAAACCAAAATTATTTTTATCCCTTGACTGAGGCGATGAATGTTCTGCTCTCTGTCTCTGTAACACAAGTTTATACACCCATCTAAATGCAAATATCCAAACCTGCATTGCAATAAGGCTACAAAATGTTCGACTCTTTCCTCCTCCCTGTCCGCATCTGTCTTTCAGTGCTCACATAGTTTCTTTGTATTTTCCAGTCTTAAACAAATAGGGCATTTAAGACAAGGAACAAATGAGTACTGCTTTGAATCTGCCCGTAGAGGCTGTAAAACCGAACTGTTCAATATGTATCTTTTATTCGTTCTCTTTCCTCCACACTCTCTCCTCTCTCAGTAGACTCTGAGCTGCTCACTATCGTTCATGTTGATAACTGTGCGTGGGTTGCGAGAGGGAGGAAAGCAGTGAGCGACACTTTTAATTTTCCACACGCTACATCAGTGTCGTAGCAGTGATAGCACTGGGTTAATGTTGTCCCAGACAAGAGCAACCAAGCTGTCCAGCATACTCAGCACCTTCCACTGGGGAGCAGCTCACTGACTTTGTCAAGATTAAAAACACTGTGCCTAGCCAAAGAACTTCAGAGGGAGCATGGCCTCTCTAATGACTTGACTTAGGTGCCATGTATTACTATGCATGCGGGTCTGATTTTAATACATGGCATAGCTTGTAACTGGGTGATGCAGTTTGTTTTTTTAATTAGTTTTTAATAATAATAATAATATGCAAACAATGCGCAACGTTCACATTCTGGGCTCTAAATCATTCACCAAAGCCTACGTTTCCCAGATATGGATTAAAAGTTGGAGTATAGTAGAGATTTTCAGAAATATAGTAAAATTTATGATAACTTGTCACTGTTAGCTGTGGTAAAATGTGTCAAAGAAATGGAAACAGAGGGTCCGTGTGGTTAGTGAAAAGACCTGAGCAATCACAGAATAACATAAAAAAAAAAGATCTTAGTAAATAATGACATAATTGTTAATTTTGGTCATTATTTCCCCAGAGTACCTCCCTTGGGTTGGGGGGGGGGGGGGGGGGGGGGGGGATGGATGGATATTCTTCTTCTTTAGCTTCAGATTATCTTAAAGCTTCACCATAAAAAATATTCACATATATAGGTGTATACATACAATAACCAGCCAATGTGTTAAGTGCTGTTCAGCTGCTGTTTAACACAAGTATCTCAGAGCATGGACTCTGAATTTAGGCCTATAGATCTGTGGGAGTTCAAACCAAGAAGGGCGATTCAGGTGACATTGAATATGGTATGGTTGTTGGTGCCAGAGGGCTGGTCTGATTATTTCAGAAACTGCTTATCTACTGGGATAGTATCCAATGAGTGTTAGTTTCTGCTGAAAAATGGCTTTTTGATGTCAGAGATCAAATCAGAAGGGACAAACTGCTTTGAGCTGGAAAGAAGGCAATAATAACCACTCATTACAACAAAGATATGCATAAGAGCATCTCTGATGCATGTAAAACCCTGAAGCAGATGAGCAACACCAGATGCCACAAAGCAAACTGGGGCTACAAAGCTAAATCGTCTCAAACTGCTTTCTTGAACACAACGGTGAGTTCACTGTTCTCAAATAGCCTCCACAGTAACTAGATCATAGAGCATCTTTGGTTGTGGTGGAATGCATCATGGATGTGCAGCTGAAAATCTTCAGCAACTGCCTAATGCTCTAATTTCAATATGGCCCCAAATCTCTCAGGAATTAAATTGCATGACATCTGAAATGTCCTACACGCCGCTGAATCCATGCCACAAAGAATTCATTAATATTTAATTATTATTTGATTAATATTAATTAATATGTCTGTGTGTGCTGTCAAATGTCATATCAGAAATATCATGGGCCTTACCTGTCACTCTCATCCCAGGATATACAGGTGTGGTTGGTGGTGCCCTACATAAATGGAGAACAGAGAAACCACATGGTTATGAAAGAGGATCAGTTGCAGCAGCTTTATAGCTGTAAAAAGTTGATTTTTTACTCACGTTATAAAGGTGAGAGAACTCAACCACAAATGGAACAGTGAGGGAAGCAGGGGTGGGCTTGATGGTCACTGACAATACCTTGGAATTGAGGACTGTGCTGTTTCTACAAGAAGAGAAAAGGCAGCACTGTCACCTTTAACTGACAATCTATACTGCAGTGGAAATGCACCCAAAATTTCAAGATACTCAGATGTAGATGAAAGCACACCAATGTTTTGTCTGAAGTATCTAATATATGAAATGGATTCTTCTATAAAAATATTTCATTATAAAAGTGGTAAACTGACAACTAATTTAATATAAATAAAACAAAACAAAACCCTGGAAATTAAAGCTAATACAACTGGGAGATGCTACACATGAATGCATGTAATTCATCTAATTCATCCCAAAGTGGGTGTGACAGAGGGCAGAAGATTCCTCGGAATGTCTGGACAAACAAAATATAAATAGATGTATGGAGGAAACATAGCCCTACAAACACAGAAGTGCATTTCAACACTGAAAATTGAGAAAACTAATTTAGCATAGACAAACGGATGAATTGCTATCTGGAAGATCACTGGTCTTACTGACTCCAGTTCTTTGATTTCATCGAACATCAAATGACACTTGACTTTAAGCTAGCTAAAATGATGTCCTTGATCCTGATTAAGTTCACAGTCCTGATATCTTTAAGGCCACTTGGGGAATATGCTGCCAATAATGGCATCCACAGATGACAAAGTCATATTGAAGGCTGTTGTTCAAATGAAATTTGAAAGGACATATTGACATTGTCCTTAGTTTAGCAAATATTATGTAGCTGCCACAAAAAGCTAGGCCACTTAGAGTTCATTTAAATACTGATAGTTTGTGTTCAGTTGTATTTTTTATGAGATCCAGACCAGTCATGATTTCTTAATCAGCAGGATGATAAGTACCACATTTCTGCTTCAGTCGTTTTACAGCCACTTGCCAGAATCTTTGTGCTCTACTTCAGAACAAATGGATCCAGTAATCCTTCTTTTCCAGTAACTGAAGCACATTGTCTATCAGTATCTTATAACATTTGAGACATTTTATTTTAAATTCTGTATCCCTGCTTAGTATGCATTGCTATTTCTGTTTTTCCATAGCTACTATCAATCATGTGGAATCAGACAATCAGAAAAAAGTGAATAGCTACTGGTAGAACTGACATCGAAAGCTTCCAGTTGGCCAATCATGTTCAACAGCCCGTGCTCTGTTTCCTGATTATTCACATCATCACTGTATCCACAACACACAATCACCCTCTCACCATTTGAAAACACAATCACTCATCTTAAACTTTTGTGTCACCTAGTCTCTCGCTTCAAACTTCTCTCATTTTCTTTTAGAGAGGCATCAAAAACAGAAAAGGAGTAGAGACAAAGATAAAATTGGGAGAAAAAGAAGAGTGAAGAAGAGCGGAAATATAGATCTCAGATGGTGAGGGTCTGCTTGATTTTTCTCTTATTTTATCAATTCATGTGTTTTTAGCGTATTATCATAATACATTACTCATTCTCAACGTTACTGCAGGCTGTTTCTATTAAAACAAATGTAAATCATCATGCTACCAGCAACTGCAACTTCCCCCCAAGATATGCCTTTACCCCAAAAACAAGACGTACATGGGGCCACCCACTGCGAGAATAGTACTCCTACATTTATTCCTTGCATTCATTTAGCTAGAAGTGCTTATTGTTGCAGCTGACGCTAAAAGGCCTGGCAGCACAGTTTTGCTGCATTGGAACATGGTTAAACGTCTTGAGCATTGTTGTTAAATGGTGTGTGTGCACTGCGTGGCTATAATACTAAAGCAGTTGGATTAATTCAGAATACCTTTCTGCACTTTTGATAACTTAAGCTTTACTGGCCATCGCTGACCAGATGAATTCTTGATAGGGAGTTCTAGCAACATATACTAGGAGAGTTTATCTTATAACTTTTGAAGATTGGACTAACTCTATTAAGGACAGAACTGACTTCAGACAAATGTTTAATTCCACTTGATTCTGTTGTTACCTTACCGCTCAGTGTATGACACCTGAGATAAATTAACCATTTATCCTCCACACTGTTGCAGTTTTTAGTGGCCAGAGAAGCTATTATTCTTCACTGGCAAATTTCCCTTCAGGGAATTTGGCCACGTGGGTAACCTGTGTCAAGGATGTTTCACTGAAATAGCTATGTGTTTGCATCACAGTATGAAAGAAAATTATGGTGCAATTAATGCAATGTGTGTCTTTCTGCCTCTTCCATACCAGAGTTCTGTAAACTAAATCAAACTGCAGAGCCCGTTTTAGCTGGAATATTCCAGGATTTGATTTGTGCCTTAACAGGTAGAAACTGAGAAAAATGATCATACACAGAGTCCAATCTCCATCACTGCTAATAACCTGACCCTTTTCTGTTAAGCCTATGTGGTCTTAACACCTTAACCTGAACCCTAAATCTATATGTTGAAGAATGAAAAAAACAAACAGAAGATTGCTGAGAATTTTTAACTTTAAATGTTTGGGTTTTTTTTTACATGAATTTGGATATGTCTTTAGTCTATAACAAAGTGGTGAACAGACAAACCCACTTAACACCCCTAGAAACACTAGTAGTATAACAAAAAAAATTTGGATACAAAGTCCAGTGCATGTCTTCAAGTGACTTCACTGACAGACTCATTTAAATCAAATGTAAGTGTTCCCTAAAGAAAAAACAAAATCCCATAGTAATGCGCATGGAGACCCATTCTGACCCTAGGCTAAATAAGCATTTTTCATTAACTGATAATTATTATTTATTAATAATCATTATTTTCTGCCTTCATGATAACTACAAAATGAATATGCTGAACAAAATCATTACATACAACCAAAAACTCCAGGAATAAGAAAAGACAGATGAAACAAACAAAAAAAAAAGGAATTCTGAGATGAATGGATTTCATGACAACTTCTGTGCCACCACAACCTCTATCACAAAGTCATATCTATACTTGTCATGGTCCTGGGTCGGTGACCCAGCGCTTTTAGTTTGTTATCATTTTCTAGATGATGATTGTTTAAGTTCTGTGTTCTATTCGGTCTGCCTCTGAGTCTGCGTCTGTATCTGTCTGTCTATGGTGTCACCCCATCTGTTTGTGAATCTGTCTGTTTAGGTCAATGTCTTGTCTGGTTCCATGTGTCTGAGTTTCCTGTTTTATTGTGAAGGTCCGTGTCGTATGTGAGCGTGATCAGTTTACGTTTCCCCTGTCCCGTCAGCCCAGATTCCTCCCAGCTGTGTTGCCCTCCTGTGTCTCATCCCCTGATTACTGGTGTGTGTATTTAAGCCCTGTGTGTTCTCCTGCCTGTTGCCGGTTCGTCTGTGTAACTCCGTGTCAGTCTGTTACCCTGTGTTCCACGGTGTCCTGTTCCTCGTCTGCTTCTCATCCCGTTGTCATATGCTCCCAGGTCTGTTATTTTTAGTTCTCCCAGTTTAGGTGTATTTAGTTATTTGTTATACCCCACTGTTTGTTTGCCACTACACCTCTGTAAATAAAACCACCGGTATCTCATCCACTGCCTGCATCTTGGGTCCTTCTTCCAACTCCACACGGCTCGCCTCAGCAGCCGTGACAATACTGACACATGGAAAGTCTTTTTTTTTTTTGTGAAACCCAGTATCCCTGGTTCGTTGGTATAAAACATTCTGTTGCATTCATGCAAACCCATTATCAAATTCCCTGTCTGAAATCCACCTCCCCAAATCCCCTTTCTTTCAGAAGCAGCCTTGAGAAGTCTTACCTCTGCAGATTGAGAATGCTGCCCAGGTTTCTGTACAGAGCAATGCCAGTTACAAATGTCGAGGTATCATCTGGATCTGCATTAGGAAAGAAACAGAGGTACAGACAAGGATTAACATGGGATTTGGCATATGGGAGGAACTCTAAGAACAAACTTAGGGACCTCCAACGGTTTAGCAGTAAACAATCTTGATGCATGCTCAATCATCCAGATATGGAAATCCCAAAAAGTTCATTCTGTTCATCTGGATGTAGCACTTAAAACGTGCAGGGATCCAGCACCTCCTGTTAGTGAGCAATTCAATCTCTTAGGCAGGTTAATCCATATGACTGTTGAATGGGTTAATTTTTAAGACGTATAAAAGGTCAAATTTGGTGAGAGAATCAATTCTGTATCATCATCTTTACTTTTAGTTTAAATCAATGTCTGCTCTCCTTGAAGTAACATAACATAAATGTTACATTTTGCTCCGTACAGTCCAACAATATGCATTACTGTAAATTGCACCACACTACTGCAAACCAACCAATTTAGCCTACAATAAACTGTCTATCACATCTTTTCATACAACCTTTGAATGACACAAAAGTATAGTATACTTATTATAGTATACTTATAGTATAGCATACAAAGTATACTTAGTATACTTCACTTGTACATTTAACTAGTGGACACATTTTGTGATGAACCGTATAAAAATTGCTTGCATCACTTTAAATTTATTGAGCTGTTTGGAAAGTTGCTACTGAAATGACCCATCACTTAAAAAAAGATAATTTATGTTCAGCTCTGTATCTCCAGAAAGACACCAAAGTACCTTGAATGCAACTTTACATCTTCACCTTGAGTGCATCACAGGGTTAAGCAGGAAAAAGGATTTTTTTGAGGTTGTAAGTGAGCTGTTTGTTCTGCTCTTATTATTGAGCAAGTATCTCAATGCCATCACTGAAAGAAACACCAGGCTGCAGCACATGACGATTTACCTATTCACACAGACAGTGATATGGATTAACCTGCCTAACAGATTTAATGCTCACTAACTGGAGGTGCTGGATCCCTGTTCTGGATTGTTCCACCCCACTTTAGTCCAGGCCAATGAGACAGGCTGAATGTCTCAGTCTCTGCTAGCACAATGGCTTTTTCTATAGAATGCAGGTCAGCCACGCTGCCTCCACTCCTCCAGCCCCCAGAGCACTTACAGTGGGGCTGGCCTACATGACTACTCAGCTATGAACTCTGTCTCTCACACTGTTAGACACAAACCCACAGATACATGCAAACACAACTGTGCACACAGAACAACAATCATGCACATGCTCAGACAGATATGTAAAGTTGAAACCAAAGCTAATTTTCAGTTAAAAAGTGCAACACACACACACACACACACACACACACACACACACACACACACACTATAAGCTCAAATACAAAATACTGTCCATGGTCTTTGTATATTTTTGTCTGACACCAAACTGATTCCTGAAATTGCAGGAGACTATAGCAACATTAGTGACACTGTCATCACTCTGGGAAAAATAACATTTTTTAAAATAAATTTCACTTGGAGAACTAAAAAACTCTCACAGGGCTTGATAGTTTCTGGGCTGCTACACAAATGTGCTTCTCAAACTCTTGCAAACCTTTTTTAGGACGTTTTTGTAACCCCCACCCCCCATTTTATTGCATAAAATGCTATTTTCAACATTAATTACAACAATTATTGTGATTTCATTCTTTCTATATTTGCACCTGAAACTAAACTGGAAAGTGTGTCTTCCAAATGTAACTCTCTTGAACTGGCTGCTTGGTGTGTAGGGTTGTTCACAGCTCAGGTTGCCAGGCTTATAGTCTTTGAGGTTGAATCCTTCCTTTGCAGTAATTTTACATGTAGGTTTCACTGGATTTCATTCAACGTTTGGTTAAACTTAGGAAAAGATCAGTTGCAAGTTGCAGCAACAGCAGAGGGACACATTTTTTTTTCAAGCCAACATGAAAATAATCAGGGGAAAGCGTTTAAATATATATTATTAACACATTTACATGTAAATACAAATTAGCCATCTAGCTTAAATGCTTCTGGCATAGACGCACCCTGGAATGCATTTAATTCCTCCTTTGGTCACTAGCGACTTTGTGGCTTTATATATATTATCTCCCCCTGCTGGTACTGCAACATCTGCTTATATGCCCATTTTTCACTTTGGACAGGGAAAGTATGAAATGGACAGGGTGTACCAGCATGTTTATTACATTCTCTGCTTTGATATTGGGTTGGATTAGACAGTTAATCCAGAAAAGACTATTCCTATCATGACAGAGATGTTTCACTTTAACCTAAATGCGATAACCTTTGCAAATTCAGACTGCAGTTGCTTTTCTTACAAAAAGAAAGCCTCAACATGGCATTTAGTCTGTTATTAGACTCAATTGGCTTCTCTCAAAATGTAAAAGAACCCACCCACCACTTTAATCACACTCTAGATCTTGTTTTAACATATGGCATAGAAACTGAACATTTAACAGTGTTTCCTGAAAACCCTCTCCTGTCTGATCATTTCCTGATAACATTTACATTTACAATAATTGATTACACAGCGTGGAGAGTAGACTTTATCAAAGTAGATGTCTTTCTGAAAGCGCTGTAACTAAGTTTAAGAATATAATCCACCCACTGTTATCATCTTCAATGCCCTGTACCAACATAGAGCAGAGCAGCTATCTGAACGCTACCCCAACAGAGGTCGATTATCTTGTTAATAATTTCACCTCCTCACTACGTACGACTCTGGATACTGTAGCTCCTGTGAAAACTAAGGCCTCAAATCAGAAGTACCTGACTCCGTGGTATAATTCTCAAACACGTAGCCTAAAGCAGATGACTCGTAAGCTGGAGAGGAAATGGCGTGTCACAAATTTAGAGGATCATCATTTAGCCTGGAGAAATAGTTTGCTGCTTTATAAGAAAGCCCTCCACAAAGCCAGAACATCTTACTATTCATCACTGATTGAAGAAAATAAGAACAACCCCAGGTTTCTCTTCAGCTCTGTAGCCAGGCTGACAAACAGTCAGAGCTCTGTTGAGCCAACCATCCCTTTAACGTTAACTAGTAATGACTTCATGAACTTCTTCACAAATAAAATTTTTATCATTAGAGAAAAAATTACCAGTAATCATCCCACAGATGTAATATTATCTACAGCTACTTTCAGTACCACTGATATTCATTAAAGACATTCTTATAGCCTCTGACAGTGGACTCATCTCTGTGCTTGTCCTGCTAGACCTAGTGCAGCATTCGATACTGTCGACCATAATATCCTATTAGAGCGATTAGAACATGCTGTAGGTATTACAGGTACTGCACTGCAGTGGTTTGTATCATATCTATCTAATAGACTCCAGTTTGTGCATGTAAATGGAGAGTCCTCTTCACACACTGAGGTTAATTATGGAGTTCCACAGGGTTCAGTGCTAGGACCAATTCTGTTTACATTATACATGCTTCCCTTAGGCAGATCATTAGAAGACATAGCATACATTTTCACTGCTATGCAGATGACACCCAGCTCTATCTGTCCATGAAGCCAGATAACACACACCAATTAGTTAAACTGCAGGAATGTCTTAAAGACATAAAGACCTGGATGGCCGCTAACTTTCTGCTTCTTAATTCAGATAAAACTGAGGTTATTGTACTCGGCCCTGAAAATCTTAGAAATATGGTATCTAACCAGATTCTTACTCTGGATGGCATTACCTTGGCCTCCAGTAACGCGGTGAGGAACCTTGGAGTCATTTTTGACCAGGACATGTCCTTCAACGCACATATTAAACAAATATGTAAGACTGCTTTCTTCCATTTGCGCAACATCTCTAAATTAGAAATATCCTGTCTCAGAGTGACGCTGAAAAACTAGTTCATGCATTTATTACTTCCAGGCTGGACACTGTAATTCATTATTATCAGGAGTCCAAAAACTCAGAAAGAGAGCAGATTTCTCCTGTTTTGGCTTCCCTTCATTGGCTTCCTGTTAAATCCAGAATTGAATTCAAAATCCTGCTCCTCACATACAAGGTCTTAAATAATCAGGCCCCATCTTATCTTAATGACCTTGTAGTACCATATCACCCTATTAGAGCACTTCGCTCTCGCTCTGCAGGCCTACTTGTTGTTCCTAGAGTATTTAAAAGTAGAATGGGAGGCAGAGCCTTCAGTTTTCAGGCCCCTCTTCTGTGGAACCAGCTTCCAGTTTGGATTCAGGAGACAGACACTATCTCTACTTTTAAGATTAGGCTTAAAACTTTCCTTTTTGCTAAAGCATATAGTTAGGGCTGGACCAGGTGACCCTGAATCCTCCCTTAGTTATGCTGCAATAGACATAGGCTGCCGGGGGATTCCCATGATGCATTGAGTTTTTCCTTTCCAGTCACCTTTCTCACTCACTATGTGTTAATAGACCTCTCTGCATTGAATCATATCTGTTATTAACCTCTGTCTCTCTTCCACAGCATGTCTTTATCCTGTCTTCCTTCTCTCACCCCAACCGGTCGCAGCAGATGCCGCCCCTCCCTGAGCCTGGTTCAGCCGGAGGTTTCTTCCTGTTAAAAGGGAGTTTTTCCTTCCCACTGTCGCCAAAGTGCTTGCTCATAGGCGTCATATGATTTTTGGGTTTTCTCTGAATCTATTATTGTACGATCTACTGTACAATATAAAGCACCTTGAGGCGACTGTTGTTGTGATGTGGCGCTATATAAATACAATTGAATTGAATTAAAACAGCCAACACACTGAAAGATTTTAGCATTCTTGTGAGTTCACTGGAAGCCACACTGTAGACAACACAGATCTGATAAACTTGAATGTTGATGAGCATGTCAGCTTTACTTGTTTCATTAAGTTGTAAAAGCAGTCACGTTGGCAGGCTATCTCAAATACTGTATGAACCTTTCTCACAGTTTTTTGTTTTTGAACCACAACCAAAGCTACCATCTATTTATGTTGGTTATCCTTCCCAAATCTCAAAAATATACAGTGGATAAATAAGAACAAACAAATGTGTGGTTCAGGAACACCAAGTTACACTTTTGTTTCCATCGATATTGATCTGTAAAATCTGTGGCTGCAGCTTTCTGTGGGTGAACCCCCACTGTTGAAGGGTAGTGCCAACATGTGAGGAGACTTAATTGCTGGAGAACATTAAGTCACTGGCAGGCCTGAGGGAAGGAAATGCTTTCTTTATCTGGCAGCTGTGTCAAAGGCAAAATAATATTACAAATAATAGTAAAAATACTAATAATAATTAAAACACACACACAAACATGCACTCTCTCACATATAACTCCATCTGCTGGGACATTTGCTGGGACTTCTGCTCCAGCACATTACATGGCAGCCCGAGAGAACACAGACGTGTGCCAGGCAGCAGGCAAAGGCTTTAGCTCCCAGGCAACAGCTGAGCTCCCATGGGCATCAGGGGGTAACCGAAAAAGACACGTGCGAGTTGTGAGGGGGTTGAAGTATTATTTGTCCTACTCATACACGCTTTGGCTGGCCTAACCAATAGGCTAGTCAGACTGTGTGTGCTCAGTAAGAACTAGCCTGGAGGGACAATAGTTTATAAGTTATGTGTGTGCAAGAACGGAAACGGTTAAATATCTGCTAAACAGCTAAATCTCTGCTCATAAACACGCACACGCACGCACGTGCGCACGCACGCACGC
>NW_024582954.1:116913-132244 GCF_018398535.1 Haplochromis burtoni
CACACACACACACACACACACACACACACACACACACACACACACACACAATATGGCTCCAGTTTTAGAGCCATATTGTGGACTGTTCAGAATCTGAACCTGTTAGTGGTGAGAGGAACTGGACTAGAAAACCCATTAATAATGAATGTGTGCTTGTGCTTATCTAATAAGCTCCATTATCTCTTTACAGAAGCACACATGCCGATCATGGAGTACAGAATATGCAAATTCCATGTGTCCGATAATATTTTGAGCATGTAAAATGAATTTTTGCTCACACTGTCTTTAAAAGATGTTTAAATCAAAGCTGCTTTAGTTACCAGTTACACCAGCTACCTACAAATAGAGTGGAGCCTTGAACACACCTTTAAATTAACCTGTACTTGAGTTGAGGTTGTCACGATTAATTACTATGTCAAACAGAAAGTTGCGTTCAGAGGGAAGTAAATGAATTTACAAGAATTATTTTTCTATTTTAGCAGTTTTTCACAATTTAACAATTAAATTAACTTTTAAAAGCAGAGTAAAATAAAATAAACATCAGAACCTGATAAAATTGTTTCATGTTTAAAATTACAGGTGAGTGTTGTGCTGTTTTGTGCTTACACATTGCAAAGAGGAGGAAAATCCTGCCTGTGGACCCTAACTCTATTCACACTCCTCTCGTTTTTTCTGTAACTCACAAAGCATGTAATTTGTAGTTTCCTTTGTATGAAAAATAAAGCTTTTTTCAGAACATTTTGGAGCTGTGTGAAGGGACCAATCAATCAGCACAAACAAGGGATCAGAGAGCTGTTTTAATCAATGTAAGCAAGTCCACGCTCTATGCATAAAGAAGGCTGGCTGCTGGTGTGACATTGCCGTTGGGAGACACTTCTAGCTGCAGAGAAAATTGTCTCTAATTAGTCCTGATTGGCTCCTGTTGACTCCTGATTAGGAACGATGGCCTCACTGGCATGCTAGCAGTATAGTACTGTCTTTAATTGTTATAAACTTTGTGACTGTCAAATAGCCCTGCTGTGATTGAAAGCCGTGCACCTAGCACCTGACTACAGACAAAAGTCAAGCCCAGCTGGTTTTGTCTCCATTAACTGTTAGAATGGCACAGGGCGAGAAGTCTCTCTTCTTCTCTTTCCTCTGACCAGCAAAATAATACGGACATGCCTAGGATTTTCTACCTTTTCCAACAGATACTCTGCTGGTCTTTTTGACTTTTTTATGAGGTTTTTATATATAGCTTTGAAATATCTGAATCCACTACTTTATAAGCAGAACACAAACACTGAAAAAAAAATTACATCTGGTGTCATTTTGAATTCAGGGTGCAATCCAAACAGGTGGGTACAATGTCCACAGGTCGAGTTGACTGCTCAGAAACTCATTAAATTCATCCTACATCAACCAAACTTTTGACTAAGGACATGGTCACCTTTGTGACATCACAAAGGTTGACACCAAATGAGCCAGCTGAGATACTGGTACTTGCAGCTTCTTTGTCCACCTGGGAGGGTTTCCCTGGGTAGACTCTGGCAAGATTTTACTGTACTGTGCATTCAGTTTGGCCAAGGGAACATCTTTGAACTCCACCAATGAATTACCACTCATCTCTGTGGAAGAGTCTCAGCATTAAAAGAAGTCCATGGCTAAATACTGATCTTAAGAAGATGTGCTGAATCTGTGCTAGTTTTTGTAGCACATAGAGAACATTCAGTCACTGTCATGTATACCCTCAAAAGCTGTATAGAAGCTGAAAATGCATTTCTATATATATATAATTGAAAAGAAAATGGCCAAGCTTGGCCAATAACAGAGATACTTTGGAAACGTCACAGGGAACAGGACTTCTTAGTGTAATTCAAAATCAGAAGCAAGTCTCAGCTGCAATCATGAAACACCTCTGGGCGGTTATTTTAGATATTATCTAAATTATCTAACTTTTTTTCCCCACAAAGATATACAAACTGGAAACTCCAAAGAATCAACAGAAAAATATGATTAAAAACTTAAAATGTTTTTTAAAAAATGGACTGGTATTTTTGCTTTTTTACTATTTGAGCGCTCAAAGTGCTTTTTACTACAAGCCTCATTCACCCATTCACAGACATTCATACAGCTCTTTTATTCTAAGCCTAAAAGCTTTGACAAGGCAAATCAGGGTTTAGAATCTCGATACTCTAAAATATTGATGGGTTGTCTTACAAATAGCAGGCAATACGGCTACCTCCTGAACCACAGTCACCATAGTGTTGATTTATGTCCTTTATGTCTCTGGCGTCTCCTATTTTTTTCCAGATGGAAACCCTTTACAACCTCTTAGGAACATTATTTCTAAAGGCTAAGGATCACTATTTTCCTCTCTGTTTGCTTGGCAGCTGAGTTTTGGTGTCAGAGGTCATGGAACTACAACTTCACAAGCTCCGTTTGCTCTGGGATACTGCAAACGTTGACTGAAGTGAAGAAAATATTGCTAAATTAAGCTCTAGTTGTGGGTTATATGGCACTAGGCCCTGTATTGATTAATCATTTTCATAAATGTTAATGACCTATTTTATAATTTAAGATAAAATGACTCAAGGCAAATATCTATCATATAAACACATTACGTATTTCACACACACATAATTTGCTCATTTTCTTTGTCATGGTGCCTCCCTCCTCCAAAACCAGTGTTGTGTAATTCCCTTTTACTATAAGACACAAGTCAGTATGTAAATGCTCCTGCTTGTGATTCAGTGCAGTCACATTGTTAAAGCAGATGGGCTCTGTATTAACATTTTATGAAACTTACTCAGGCCTGATTGAAGACAATGTGACTTTTTGTTGTACAGCTGTAAAACTGATTTTATTCTCTTGCATGTTTTATTTGCGACATTAAATACGAGCATCTCCGCATGCATTTGTCTGAGCAGGGTGCTTTGCTTTGCAGATTAATGGCAGTAAACACGGTTTTATAAATCAACTGCTGTTCCCCATTTCGCCTTTGTATCTTGACAGCTCCTGCCCAACCAAACAAACAAACACAAACATTCACAGATTCAAGCGTGTGTTCCTGAATTGTCAATCAGAAGCCAAGCTCCCTGCAATCAGTATTTGGTGATTATGTTTAGAATGTTATTTTCATATTTCTGCTAACTTCTTATTCTGACAGCTCTCACCTGGCTTGCCAGTAGACAGGATGTTGTTAGAAATGTTGACCTTGTTCTCAGGGCTGAGAGCCCAGTCCACCATGCACTTCCAGCTCTTCATAGGAAAGCTGATGCCTCCATGACCCCTTACTGGACGCTTATGGATGCTGAGAACTGTAAAAGAAAGAAAAAAAAATGTGAACTTGAAAATGGGAGAAAGTGAGAGATAAAAAAAAGAGCAGTTTAATATCAGTACTTATTTAGCCAAGGAGCTCATTTTAAACCAAAGCTGGCGATGCATTTCATTTATGTTATCTTGGGATATACAGTATCCAGCCTTAGTAGTTTATACAGTGGGGCAAAAAAGTATTTAGTCAGCCACCGATTGTGCAAGTTCCCCCACCTAAAATGATGACAGAGGTCAGTAATTTGCACCAGAGGTACACTTCAACTGTGAGAGACAGAATGTGAAAAAAAAATCCATGAATCCACATGGTAGGATTTGTAAAGAATTTATTCGTAAATCAGGGTGGAAAATAAGTATTTGGTCAATAACAAAAATACAACTCAATACTTTGTAACATAACCTTTGTTGGCAATAACAGAGGTCAAACGTTTACTATAGGTCTTTACCAGGTTTGCACACACAGTAGCTGGTATTTTGGCCCATTCCTCCATGCAGATCTTCTCGAGAGCAGTGATGTTTTGGGGCTGTCGCCAGAGCAACACGGACTTTCAACTCCCGCCACAGATTTTCTATGGGGTTGAGGTCTGGAGACTGGCTAGGCCACTCCAGGACTTTCAAATGCTTCTTACGGAGCCACTCCTTTGTTGCCCGGGCGGTGTGTTTTGGATCATTGTCATGTTGGAAGACCCAGCCTCGTTTCATCTTCAAAGTTCTCACTGATGGAAGGAGGTTTTGGCTCAAAATCTCACGATACATGGCCCCATTCATTCTGTCCTTAACACGGATCAGTCGTC
Organism: Haplochromis burtoni; assembly: GCF_018398535.1. Lineage (NCBI taxonomy): Eukaryota > Metazoa > Chordata > Actinopteri > Cichliformes > Cichlidae > Haplochromis > Haplochromis burtoni. The sequence goes on from NW_024582954.1 coordinate 121,020, forward strand.
CTGTCCCCTTGGCAGAAAAACAGCCCCATAGCATGATGTTTCCACCCCCATGCTTCACAGTAGGTATGGTGTTCTTGGGATGCAACTCAGTATTCTTCTTCCTCCAAACACGACGAGTTGAGTTTATACCAAAAAGTTCTACTTTGGTTTCATCTGACCACATGACATTCTCCCAATCCTCTGCTGTATCATCCATGTGCTCTCTGGCAAACTTCAGACGGGCCTGGACATGCACTGGCTTCAGCAGCGGAACACGTCTGGCACTGCGGGATTTGATTCCCTGCCGTTGTAGTGTGTTACTGATGGTGACCTTTGTTACTTTGGTCCCAGCTCTCTGCAGGTCATTCACCAGGTCCCCCCGTGTGGTTCTGGGATCTTTGCTCACCGTTCTCATGATCATTTTGACCCCACGGGATGAGATCTTGCGTGGAGCCCCAGATCGAGGGAGATTATCAGTGGTCTTGTATGTCTTCCATTTTCTGATGATTGCTCCCACAGTTGATTTTTTCACACCAAGCTGCTTGCCTATTGTAGATTCACTCTTCCCAGTCTGGTGCAGGTCTACAATACTTTTCCTGGTGTCCTTCGAAAGCTCTTTGGTCTTGGCCATGGCGGAGTTTGGAGTCTGACTGTTTGAGGCTGTGGACAGGTGTCTTTTATACAGATGATGAGTTCAAACAGGTGCCATTCATACAGGTAACGAGTGGGGGACAGAAAAGCTTCTTACAGAAGACGTTACAGGTCTGTGAGAGCCAGAGATTTTCCTTGTTTGAGGTGACCAAATACTTATTTTCCACCCTGAATTTACGAATAAATTCTTTACAAATCCTACCATGTGAGATTCATGGATTTTTTTTTCACATTCTGTCTCTCACAGTTGAAGTGTACCTCTGGTGCAAATTACTGACCTCTGTCATCATTTTAAGTGGGGGAACTTGCACAATCGGTGGCTGACTAAATACTTTCTTGCCCCACTGTATTTCTATATTATTATTATTATATATACACATATTATTATATATTGTAATTATGATTATAATTATAATTATTATTATTATCGTATATGTGTGAGCATTACATTTTTCTCCTGTAAATTACTTTTCTGAAAATGTAAAATTTAATTATATAAATTTTTTTAAATACCCCCAGTACACAACAAAAAGCACTCTCAAGGGACTTTATATTAAGAGATAAAGATTCAAAAAGATTAGACAGAGAATCCCAATGATCAGATGGTGCCATACAATAAAATACACGGTGACAGTGAGTTGGAAGAACTCGTTTTTAGGAAGAAGAGACGTCTGCAATAATCGGTTGGTGGTGAGGGGAAAGAAATACAAACTACAGAAGAGATTAGGCAACAGTTAATAATATGAAACTGTGGCTCAGTGCATCATAGGAAGTTCCTCAGTAGTAGTAGTATACCTATTGGGATTATATGGGTGTCTACTGTTGTTAAGATATGATGGGACCTGATCATCAGAGAGACAAAAAAGACAAGCTAACTCAGCATACATATGTTCTCTCAGAACTATAGAAGGTGGTGAGGCGAGGGGGATAAGAGGTGAAACATCTTCAAGAACCAGAGGTTCAGTCCATCCATCATTTTAGGCATATCAGCATTTACCAGAACCTAAATTCACAAGACAGACAAGTCACTCTTAATAATAAACCAAGTAGTTTTAATCATCTGGCTCTGTGCTGTATAACAAGTACAAATCTACGTTTCCTGTGTTTGGGGACATTTCTTTATACTGAAGGTATTTGGTTCTACCCCAAATTGTAACCCTGGCATGATCTCTAAAGCTAGATGTTTCACCAGTGACGTGGTGGACTTGGTGTGATTTCATTTAATTTCTTCTTCTTCTTTGAAAAATAAGATAAGATGCTCCAAAGTTTCGTGCAGTTAGGCCAGCAAAAAACGACTTATGCAGGTGATTTATGCAGTCTTCATAGTCTAATTCTCCAAGGAGAATAATGAAAGAATACTTCTGAAAATAGACTAGCTAAATTGTCAAAGCAGTTTAAAAAAAAGATTGCAATTCAAATTTGGCACAATTCTGCATTCTAACTTCACTACTTTTACAAGTTTAGAAGGTGAATGTCTGATCAAACTCTGTGCTGGAAGTGGATGGTAGATTTCCCTGCATGACTTTGCTGCCATTTGAGGAGTGGGAGCAGAGAGGAGGTCAGCCGCTTAGGGGAAGGATGCAGTGCTTGTGTAGGCAGCTATTTGGCTGCAGACAGAGAGGCAGCATCGCTATAAACGGGACCTCTCATCTGCCCTCAATTCCCACGTACTCTCCCCTGATTCAACAAACACACTTTGCCTCGTTTTTATCCGGAGGTCACAGAGAGATTCAGAGCCTTTGTGATGACTACACTATGTGTTTTTCCTATGTTTGAAGAAAGTTGAGTTAACAGTTACGGCAATGGAAGGAAGCAGCAGGTGGTTTTGAATGTGTAGATGTGTCATGAGACACATCTAAAGACTTTCAGCCCTGAGGAGTGCTAATAATGAGCCTTAGTTATTCTCTTCATGTAAGAACAAGGAAAACAGAAACAGAAGGCTAGAATGAGGGCTGTGCTGTTCCTTGATGCGACAAGGTTCACAGTTAAGGAAAAACAGGAATTTGCAGAACAAAGGGTGGTGCCAAGGGCATCAGGGTGAAGCGGTGGTTAGCACTGTGGCCTCACAGCGAGAAAGCCCTGAGTTTGAATCCACCATCTGACTTTTCTGTGTGGGTTCTCTCTGGGTCCAGAGCCTTTGTGAGCCTACTTTCACTGGGGTTAGGTTAATAGAGATCGACAGACCACATGACTTTTGCGCATTGCATTGTAGGTACGAGTGGTAGCAAAATCAAAACACTGCATCAATCGCTAGCATTTCCAGCACCGGTAATCATTAATTCTGCGGTTTTAATCCCTACTTGCATTTTATTTGCCCCAAAAACAGTTATGTACAAAACGAAGGAGAACACTGCAGGTCCGTACAAAGACAGACGTGACAAAAAGGCAAAAAAAAAAATTATGAGGAAAAAAAATCAAAGGAGTGAAAGGCTTAGACCCATACGAGCATACAGAGTGGACTAAAGACGTTAGCGTGCTGCCCAACTTTCATCACGCACATATTTATTATTATATGGTCCTAAGTGTGAGTGCATACACTCACAAAATGTTTAGTAACTTCAGATCCCTGCAACAAGCCCAGGTCCAGTTTACTTTGGTAATTTGGACTATTCCATTTCACTGCTGTTGTTAATTTTCAGATCCAATACAGATTGAAAATGTGACGTCATTTCCGGGGTAAAACCGCAAAGGATTGTAGGTACGAGTGGCAAGCGGTTTTTATCGGATTCTGTTGTGGAAGAGAAATTGTTCAAGCCATGTTTCCGAGGTAACAAAGAGGCGATGGATGGCCTGGATTGCAGCCATTCGAAGACCAAATATAACGTTCCAGAACACTCCAGCTCACTCCAGCTCACATGTTAGTCTGCTAAAATAAGTGTTTCATAATTCATTACATTTATTGTCTTTATTTATAACTGGCATTATTGTTTCGTTCTATTATAGAATCTTACAAGAAAGATGCCAAATTGTATTCCATTATGCTTTATTAGCTGCTTCAGTGAAAAACAAATCAACAATGCAAAAAAACCAACCAAACAAAAATAATCATTTCAAAACAACATACTGGAAAACAGTTATTCATCACTTGATTGCTTCAATACAACACTTGGGCACATATATGCGGGACTTTTTGTGGCTGTTTTGATATCGCTCTCTCTCTCTCTTAACCAATCAAATCTCGCTGTGGTAGCAGCTTTAAACTCGGTATGTCCCAGGTTGATAGAGGGTGCCCAGTCTGGATCGCATTCCAGCATTTTGTAGGCTGGTTTTCCTACAAAATACATCAAGCATTAGCCCGCAAAGCCACAGTGAACAAAGCAGCATAGCACAATGAATTCAATTCAAATCAATATAAGACTTATTTGTAACCTACATCAACAATTATTCAAATCCAAATCCATCCAGTTTATTTATATAGCACGTTTAAAAGCAAAAAGTTTGCCCAAAGTGCTGTACAGAAACACAGGGTAAAACACAAAATACAACCACTGATACTCAAAAACCATATCAACTCAAGCCAGTCTGAACGCTATCGAAAAAAGGTGTGTTTTCAAAAGTATTTTAAAAACAGGAAACGAAGATGCCTGTCTAATATTTAAAGGCAGCATATTCCAAGTTTTGGGGCCATAACTGAAAAGGCTCGTTCTCTTCTACGTTTAAGCCTTGATTTTGGGACAACCAACAGCAGCTGGTCAGCTGAAGTAACTTGGAAATGTATGGGGGAGCAAGATCCCCCATACATTTCCGAGTTACTTCACCATTAAGCCATTTATAAACCAGTGTTAGGACTTTGATATTAATTCTGTGATGAACAGGAAGCCAATGAAGAGAAGACAGGATAGATGTTACATGTTCATAGCTGTGGGTACCAGTTAAGAGGCGGGCAGCGGCATTTTGAATGAGCTGAAGACGAGCAAGAGATCGCTGGCTGACTCTAAAAAACAGTGCATTACAGTAGTCAAGCCGTGTTGAAATAAAGGCATGTATTACCTTCTCCATGTCACGTCTTGACAAAACTGGCTTCAACTATTTGCCTCAGTTGGAAAAAGCCTTTTTGCAACGCTGAACTAATATGTTTGTCCAATTTAAAATCTGAGTCCATAATGACTCCCAGGTTTGTCACATGCTGCTTGATATAAGACCCTAGCCAACCACAATTTACGAGCAGGCTGCATGAAATATTATTAGGTCTAAATACAATCACCTCCGTTTTATTCTCATTGAAACTCCAAAAGTTCAGAGCCATCCAAGCTTTGATATCTTCAAGGCAGTTCAAAAGGATTTGGATGGAGCCTGGGCCATTTGGTGCTGAAGGCAAATAAATTTGGCAGTCGTCTGCGTAGCAGTGAAAGAATATTTCGTGTTTTCTAAAAATAGACCCCAAAGGGAGCAGGTATAATAAAAAAAGAAGAGGGCCAAGGATTGATCCCTGGGGCACCCCACAAGGAAGGGGGGCTGAGGTGGACTCAAAATTTTCAACTTTAACACTAAACGTTCTGCCACTCAAATATGAGTGAAGCAGATGCAGTGCTGCACCTTTAATGCCAACCAGGTGTTTCAAACGAGAGATAAGAATATTGTGGTCAACAGTGTCAAACGCTGCAGTAAGATCTAAAAGCACAAGGATCACAGAACTTTCACAATCAGTAGCTAAAAAGATATCGTTAAAAACACGTAAAAGTGCTGTTTCAGTGGAATGTAGATGTTTAAAACCAGACTGAAAGGAGGATCAGAGTCAGAGGTAAGTGACGGAGTCAGAGGTAAGTGACGAAAGTGACGGACAAGGTAAGCGACTTATGTTGTAACTGACATCAGACGCCGGAGATTAAAGCGAATGGTAGTTTACATTTCAGTATTACCAAATACACCTATCAATTGTCTTATAACTAACAACATTTGTCTAAATCATCTCCAACACCCTGGAGAACAACGGGGAGAGTTTAGAGGATCTCCAAGATTGCATTGATCAGTGCTTCTAGTATCTCATGATGAAGAAGGTCCAGAGTGCAGCTTCCCCGGCCAAACCTGACACGCCATCGTCAAAAAGAATTCACCCTGCAGATTCCCCCGGCACAACATCGCCAGCCAGCAAAGATATTGTCGACATACTGGAGTCAATCGACCAACGATTGTCCAGTTTCGGTGAAAGGCTGTCCTTGGTGGAGATTCTTCACCGGGAATTTAAATCCTTGCGAGAATCCCTGGAGTTCAGCCAGCAGCAGGTGGAAACGCTCGCTGCTGAAAATGCCACGCTAAGGGAGTCGGTGAAATGTCTCACAGACAATGTTACCCAGCTAAATAGAGAAAATAAAAAAATAAAATAAACAGTTATTGATCTGCAAGCTCGTGGCATGCGAGATAATCTTGTATTTTCTGGTATTCCAGAAGCCGCTGGAGAAGACGCGGAGACTATGGTAAAAAGCTTCATCAAAACCCACCTGAAGCTGCCGGAGGAAGAACATCGCCTTTGATAGGGTGCATCGCATCGGCCCCATGCGGGCGGCGGCCGGGAGACCACGTCCTATTGTGGCCACATTCGGCCACTTCAAACAAAAGGAACAGGTGAAAAGCCACGGCAGGGAATTAAAAGGAACGGACTTCAGCGTGAACAAGCAGTTTCCCAAAGAGATCCTGGAATGACGCAGGGTCATCTTCCCAATCCAACGCGGCTTCATCCAGAAGGGCTCCCGCGCTGTCATTGCTGTGGACCGGCTGTACGTGGATGGACAGCTTCACCGTGATCCCGACATTACTCCGTGGCTGTATTAACTTCACACCAGATAAGAATCCGCTACACCCTTTCCCTATCCACTCACACTAACTTGCATTAACATCTGTTTAACTCAAATCGCATCTTAAGTGTAATATCATAGCAAAATTTACACCGTCACTCTCCGTCAATGGTTTAATTGGATTGTTTCCGTTTTTTTTCTTCTCGTTTTTTTCCCCGTCTTTGTTTTTATGCTGCTCACCCTTGTCCTTGGTTTTTTCCTTTTTTATTTTCTTTCACTGCTTCGATCACCTGCTTCCACACACATCCACAATCAACATCCTTTATTTCGACACATACGCACAGCACGATCATGCAAAGTCATGCGCTCAACGACAGCGCATTTACATCAGTCAGACGGCGCACACAGACCTATAGGATACACACACTTAAGCCAAGCGTACTCATATTAGTAAATATGCACACACATAGTCATATTCACCACAAATAAACCCATCTAAAAAGAAATTGATCAGTTTTTGGACAACATAACTCTTCCAAAATTATTAGACACTCAAGCAATGGCACTGGATTCACCACTGACACCAGGTGAACTCCAGGAAGCCCTGATAAGTATGCCCAATAATAAGGCTCCAGGTCCAGACGGCTTTCCTGCAGAATTCTACAAAGAATTCTGGTCGATTCTAGCACCAGTTTTCTACAGAACGTTGTTGGAAATCAAAGAAAAGGGCAGACTTCCATCAAATATGAATTCTGCAAACATTAATCTCCTGCTAAAACCAGGCAAAGACCCTGTATATCCCTCAAGCTATCGTCCAATATCCCTTATAAATGTAGACCTTAAAATAATCTGCAAAGCTCTCTCAAAGAGACTGGAGAAAATAACCCCCCTCTTAATTCATCCTGACCAAACTGGTTTCATAAAAGGTAGGCACTCATCAACAAATACACGTAGATTACTTAATTTGATAGACTACTCATACAGTAAAAACCTAGAAACTACAATATTTTCTTTAGATGCAGAAAAAGCATTTGACAGAGTTAACTGGAAATTTCTATTTGCAACTTTACACAAATTTGGTTTTGGATCCTCTTTCATAAACTGGTTAAAAATATTATATAATTCCCCAACAGCTTGTGTCAAGAACAAATGACCAACATCCTCCAGCTTCTGTCTCCTGAGGGGCACCAGGCAGGGATGCCCACTCTCCCCTTCACTGTTTGCAATTTTTATTGAACCACTAGCAGCAGCAATTAGACAGAATTCAGTAATTAAGGGCATAAAATGCAAGAACGTGGAACATAAAATCAGCCTTTATGCGGATGATGTGTTACTCTTTCTCCAAAACTCACAAACCAATATCTCTGGGGTGATTGAATTGATAAACTCTTTTGCAAGAATATCAGATTACTCAATTAACTGGTCAAAATCTACAGTCCTACCGATTAATTGCTCCTTCCATAATTCCTCTTCTACACCACTGCAATCGGAAATATAAAATATTTAGGTATTAATGTTTCTCCCAAGCTTGCAGTGTATCTAAGCTTAAAAACACTACAAAAGACCAAGGATAAAGGAGGATTAGAACTACCTAACTTTCAGCACTACTTCTTAGCCAACAGGCTTCAGTTTATCTCAGGATGGCTAAAACATACCTTCTTAGATGAACCTTGGCTAGATGTAGAACAAGCACTTTGCAATAATCTAGAGATTTCAGATCTACCATTTATCAGCTCAAACATCCAAGACATGAATGCTTTAAAAGCATCAGACATCAGCTCTTCTCTGACAGCATGGTGGGAGTTTCTAAAATTGAGTCTTCATTAATCCCATGCAAACGTACACCTATCTGGAACAACCCTGACATATTACAAAACAATAATATGATAAACTTTTCAGATTGGAGTGGTAAAGGAATCAAATATTTAGAACATATACTAGAAGGAACAGAATTTATTTCATTTGATCGACTAGTTACACAATATGGGATCAACAAGAAAAGATTTTTAGAATATCAACAAATTAAATCCATAGTAAAAAAGAAATTTAAACCGGGTCAAGTTGAACTACAAACACCACCAAGTGTGGTTCAATTTCTTACTCTTAAAACCCCCAAATTACTATCCAAAATATACAGAATGCTTTCTAAAACAGATGAATCAATATCACTTCCTATTGCAAAATGGGAAGCGGATTTATCAGTTAACTTAGACCTAAACTTCTGGTCTCAGATTTGCTTAAAAACCTTTCATCTAATTAGAAATCCCAGTCTTCAATTAATTCAATACAAAATATTACATAGAGTGCACTATACAGGTCATCGGATGTTCAAGATGGGCTTTACGTCTACCAACAACTGCTCACACTGCCAAACCAATTCACCGGACAATTATATCCACGCTCTTTGGTTCTGTCCACCAGTTCAGAAGTTTTGGCGCGAGATATGTGAAGACTTATCGAAGTGTCTGAAATGTAACATTCCAACTTCCCCCTTAGTGTGTTTGTTGGGCAGCTTAGATAATGTCACTTCAGAAAAGAATATCGCCCATATGGTTTTCACTGCCCTATGCATAGCCAAGAAAACAGTCCTCATGAACTGGAAAAATAAAAACAATCTTAATTCTAACCAATATAGAAATTATCTATTAGATTACATTAGTCTTGATACAGCCTCTGCCACCACATCAGATCAATTGCTCTGGGCTCCTTTGATCAGCTCCATCACCTAGTGGGGGTGGGGGGGTCATAGTTTGGTCCCGCCTTCACTGTTGTGATTGGTGTGGGGGTAGGGACAGGCTTAGGGCGTCGGGGGGTTCCCCAGGAGCATCTTCCTTGGGGCATCATACTTGCAGGAGGTTGCAGGGTCTCTTCAGGAACTCACTCTGCAGGAGGGGGAGATACAGGAGAGGTGGAGGAAGATCTCAGCCTGGGCGTCTATTGTCTTGTGTAGTCTGGAAGATGAGTGGATGACGGGTGGGTGCAGTTTTCTCTGTGGTGGGGTCGGCGGCTGTGATGATGGGCCCGGTCCGGATGGGCCTGGGCCCCCTTTCCCTGGCGGGTTGCAAGTATGGGGGTGCCTACTGGGGTCAGCGGGGGAGCTGGCCCCAGGGAGGGGTCACTTGCCCCTCCCTTCCTTCCCTCCCCATCTCCAGCTGCCTCCCTCTTCCCGCTCCACCACAATCACCCACACATGCAGGGCCTTGGGGTAAAGGTGTGTCACCAGGGTGCAGGGGAGGCACCCCCCCTCTGTCCCCTTCTGGCTGCCTGTGCCTCAATTTTATCTCACAACTTAGACATTCACATTACTCACACTCTTTTGGCATTTCCAATTATTTTTTAACGAATTTCTATTATATCTTATTTCTGTTTTAAGACTGTCAAAAAACATTTTTTAAACTGCTGATCCCATATATTTCATTCATGAAATATTGTTTTCAATTTTACTGAACACATTGTGCAACTGCTATTCATCCACGAACAGTTTCTTGTAAACTGGTAAATGTACAAATTCTGCATTATTTAATAATTAACAAACAGTGTTAGATGTTAACCTCCCTTTTATTTGTGTTCAAGGAGAAGAAAACACGGACTCTTGATAAACACTACAAAACTTAACTTATGTGCCAATTTTCTGTCTTTTATTCCAGTCAACTATTGCATCAAACACATTGCCTTCCAAAGTTATTCCCTTAAAATATGTTCTAAACAAATGACTGGTGGAAAGGTAAAAAAAAATATACTTGAAAATAATTAATATTAAGTCTTTTGAATTATTACTAAACAAAACATCCCCTCTAGCAGACATCTTGTATCCTACAAAACTGCACCACAGACCTGTGGAAAAGGACCTTGACACATGATAAGAACTAATAATAAGCATAGTTCACCACTTGCTGCTAACCATATGAACTTATTAAACATAATTAGTTAACATTTAAACTAAAACTTTTAAGTATGAAAATTTAAACTGAAACTTACATTTTTCATGGTGGAAACAAATTGATGTTATCCACAATTTTTGAAAATAAATTCAAATATGAAATAAAACACTTCCCTGAAATTTAAGCTCTTTCTTTTTTTATACAATGATGTGTTCCCTGTTTGTGGGTTTAACAAACTTTAGAGCTTCATAGCCAGTCATTGTTAGTGCAAACCTTTCATTCTTTGGTTTAAACATGATGGACTTTAATCAAGCTATGCTGAACTCATAAGAGCTTTTAGCAGCCAAAACATTGTTCAGTTCATTTCGTAGTTCTGGGTAGGACGTGTATGTCCATGGTAGTTCCAGAAGAGGGCCGCATGTGTGTGCCACAGGTCGTCGTGCCAGTCCATCCACAGGCGTGAACAGTACCTCAACCTTGTCAACACAGATGACATCTGACCCAGTAAGAAACCTGAACATCCTTCTGAGCCCTGTATCGTCAAGTCCTCTGATGTACTGGTGCAGAAATCTGAAGCTCTGCTTCTCTGCTTGAGTGGTGGGAGAGGCAGTAAGCAACTTCAAAAGCTTTCTCGTTGTTGGCTTTTTATCCTCATACATTTGTAGGACATCTTGTGGGCTTTGAAAAGCTTCTTTTAGGAAGTAGCTTGCAACTAAGGACATTTTCTCTGCGGCATATGCTGGTTTTTGGATTAATTGTTTGTGTGCGACTTTCAGAAGAAGGCCTTTTAAGTTCTCTTTGGTTGGAAGCACTGATACATCCAGGCGATCCATGAGATCCAGCACTTCATCCCTGTCTTCATCTGAAAGATCTTCTTTTAGTGCCCTTGTTATCAGATCCCTATCTGATTGACTTAGGTAAAAGAGAAGACTTTCAAACAGCAGATCATCTGATACTTGATTCTCACCGAAGATGAGTGCCA